>NW_010106213.1:3357-25872 GCF_000699245.1 Pterocles gutturalis | reverse complement strand
CTTTCCCTTGTGCTTGTGAACTGGTACTTCAGTTCTGTAAAAATGGTGTTTTGTAAAGGGTTCACAGTGTTTCCTTTTGAAGTTGACCTGAAGCTGCTTATGAATGGTGGATGGTATACACAATTTATTTGTGCTGTGAATTACGGATAAATTTGATTTGGAATACGTTTAAGCATCTAAATTCAACAGATGAGCATATTGTGTCAGAAGACAGGAATAGTGGAAAAATATATCAGCTTTAAGATACGTTCTTTCATATGTTATGCTTTATGAGTTTATCTTGGCAAAGGACAGTTGAAGCTCTTTCTTCTGGAGAAATTAACTTTACAGTGTAAAGTCATTATCTTTCTCTGCTATTTTTCCTTTTGTCAGCAGAGTAGTTTTATTTTAGGTTGTACGGTCTTTAAAAGAAGGCTTACTATTTATGTCTAATATGAAGAGTGTAAAATAATTATTTCTGAAATTGAACTTTCATGAATATTGAATGCCATGAAATACTTGTTTGCTTCTGATGAAACCTTGCTCCAGTGAGGTCAATGGTAGTAAGATTTCATCCTTTTTGTTTTTGTAATTTTCAGAAAAAACTGTTTACCACTCATAAGTACAAATGCACCCTGAGGTTTTGGTTGGAATGTGTTGTGTGAGGCACATTGTCTTTTAACACTGTTATTTGTTGGAAGATTGAATCAGTTCTGTGTGCGTGTGTGTATGTATGTGTATATTGCACTTTGACATGCTCCAGTGGTGGTGATTTCAAGAAGAGGATTTAAAAAAAAAAAAAAAAAAAGAAGGAAAGAGAAAGAAGTGACTTCTCGGTCATCTCACAATCTCAGAAGCCCTGGCAGTTCATGGTGGAGTGCTTGAGAAGGTTCTCATCCCTAAATGGTGTTCTTACTTCTTTTGAAATGGAAGCCCTGAAACAGAAGTGCTGGACTGGGTGGTGTGTCTAGTTTTCAAGCTCTGCTCTTCCCAGCTGTGTTCTTCACAGTCAGCTGCATTTGGATCAATTGGTTTCACTTTGGTAATGCACCAGGCTGTGCATTGCAGATGGGAAGAGCTTTGCTGCGTGATCTCTGTTGGATTTAGCCGTGGCAGTTGAGATAATTGATAGTAAGTGTAATATCTTTAATTGCTGCTGCTGAATCCAATAAGAATCATTAATTGGATCACACAGAAATTATTTTATCTGTGTGTGTTTTCCATTGATTTGAAATAGCAGGAAAATAACAACTCCTTTAATTATATTTAGTGTAGATATGAACTGTATTTTTAAAACAAGCAAACTTACTTATTGCCGAAGCTGTTTTGGAGGGGGATGATTAACGAAGCAGGAAATTAATTTCTTCTGAGCATTTATGGGAGGATAAAAATACTATGATTAGTACTTGCCTAACTCAGATACTTCTGTTCAGTGTTCAGCAAAAAGGAGTCTGGTATGGACTAGGTTGACTAGGGCTCTTAAGCACTTTGATGATACAAAAAAGTAACAGTCGTAGTTGATATTTAGGACAACTGTACTTTTCCTAACAAGAAACATAAGGTGTCTCTAGCAATGCAGAGCTAATCTGCATCTCCTTCTTGATTCCTTTGTAAAGTGAAGAATCAATAAATGATAATGGAATCTGTAATTTACTAAACACAAGAGCTTCTAAGAGATCTTTCTAGGGATGTGGTATAGATATAATGATTTTGTCTGTTTCCCTCATTAGAAAATTAATATCTTTACCTCATTTGCATTCAGCTTTTAAATACCATGGGCTAAAAAACAAAACAGTTATTCTTAAACTGAAGTGTCCTAATTTGTTGTGTCATAACCCACATTTTGTTGTATCTTTGTGGACTGGTATTCCTTTTATAAACAAATTCATGGAGATAAAACTCCAGAACTTAAAGCCTGTAACTCGTGAGGTTATTTGGCCTCACATATTAATTTGTTTTTCAAAACTGTCTTAAGAACTGGGAAGTAAATGTGCAAGATATTTAATTTTTCCATTTTTTTTCCCACAACAGTTTGTTTTCTATAGAATTGCTAAAAAGTTTGACCTGGTCTTAAAAACTGGAGAAGGATCTTTTGAAAAGACAGTATTTTTGAATAATACAGGCAATTTCGCAGGGTTCTATAGAGTCAGTCCCTTTCTCATTCTTGAGTAAAATAAATGAATCTTTCTTTGTGGCATGGAACTGACCAACTAGATTTGTATTTAAAATAAAGCATTACACTGTGCAAGGACCAAAGTATTCTGGAAATAATGCTGCTAACTTCACAATTTAGATATGCATGTGATTCATTCTTTGAACTGCTATAATGGTGCAATTAAGCAAAAGTGTTCAGTCGATTCCTTCAGCAACATCTGAGCAAGTGGACAATTCAAATTAGTTCAGTACGATGACCATATACTTAAAGTTTAGGCTTGTATTTTAAGTACCTTTCTGAACTTGACTCATTGTCTGTTCAGTTATGTGCCTAACTCGGTTCCTATTTGAAAGGGCTAAATGCCTAAGCATCTCTTATCTGGTGTATTGAACTGGCTATATGTAAGCACATACCTAAATTAGGCATATACTTATGTACGTTACTGACCAAGGATCTAACTTAGGATGCACACACAGCAGTTTAGAAGCAATTTCTGACACTGGATTTACTTGAGCCTGTTGGTTGATCCTGTAGAAACCTTCATGAGTATCCAGTTAATTGCAAGATGCTAGCTGTTCAGGATAAGATCTGGTTCATTAGCCATTTGAAAACACTTAATTAAGATTTTCAGAAGAACTGGTACATAATTCTATGCCTAATTTGCATGCACAGCTGCTGTAACTGTATATTCGAAAGTCTGTTAGTTAGCTACGTGTTAGGCAGGATGTGCAGCAAAGTACCTGGTCCTCATGAGCAGTCAGGCAAATCAGGTACACCTCTCATTGCATGCCTGACTTCAACATGAGATCTGTAAAGAGTGCTGAACATTATGATGATGACTCGGATTCATGCATGTTTTTTAAAAAGCCCTGGAAGTTATTATTGCACAGTTAATTCTTAAGTGCTAATAATTTTCCTATTTTTCTCCTTTAGATAGCAAAATCAAGTGGTTTGTTACATGTTAAGGAGCAAGGTGCCTCAAAATTTAACAGAATTAAATAAATATAAATAGGAAGCATGAGAAAAAAAATGGGTACTGTTATTTTATCTTTTCTATTCCACCCATGCTACATATAAATTAAGTTTCATTTAGATTTATTTTGTCCTTTGGTCATATCCAACTGTAACCCAGTCCTTGCTGCAGATCTGTAGAACCGGTTTGCAACACTTTTTTCTTTTTGTTTTTTTAAATTAGTATGTTTCCTGTGGGGTGTTTTGGAACTCATATAGTCAAAACTGCACGGTGTTTTGAAACCTATCTCAAATTTTGCTTTTTTATAAGAATATTTATATATTTTATATGTATTTATTCATAGTTAAAACATACACCATTGAACCAAAGCAGTAAAAGGCGCTGGCATAGTATTTGAATATCCCTTGACTTCTAAAGCAAGGTTTAAATAAAAGCATTTACTTTATTGAAGTGCATGGGGCAATACCAAAGGGCTCAGTTGGACTGAGCATATATATAGTTATGCCAGTAATTTTGAATAGATTATTGATATCTAGTATAATTAGAATTTACTTTCTGTAGTTTTTCAGTTTAGTGTTTAACCTTTGTATCAGATTAAATCCCTTTGCACTTCGTTTAATATGTACAGTTAATTGTAATAATGATGTTTAACTATTAAATCTTTTGATTTTTGAAGATTTTTGGGGATTCGTTTAGCAGTCTAATTGTGACTAATGTTGAATGAAACCTGCATTTAATACAGATTAGATATTACTTAAACGTTTAGCATGACATGGGGAATATAACCTGGTTGAAGTAGTAGGAAATAGTATTTTGTGAAAATATAGCCTGCTTAGCTGATGACTTATGATTTTTTTCAGTCTCTGTAAATTTAAAGCTAATTTATCAAAGTTTCTTATAAACTGAGGTGACCTAGAATATAACACAGTACAAACCTAAATTTTTTCTGCCCTCCCCTCCTCCAAATTCACTTGTAGTTTATGTTGTGTGGAGTCACAGTAGTTCAGTAGTTTTATTTTATTTTTATTTCTTTTTACATCCAAAGTAGGTAGCACCAGAGGAATTTTAAAAAAACCACAAATTTCAGTTAGCACATACTTTGTATTTTCTTTTTAAATTTTTTTTCTTTTACTGATTTGGTTATTTGCCATTTCTGGGGATTAAACTTTAAAAAATGTTCTTCTTTTCTGTATCTGATGTTCTGTGTGCTATTAGTGATGCAGCCAACACGAACGGTTGTCATGTGTAAAACAACTTTCGATCACCGCGAAAACACCGCCCTGGGAAAGCGTCCATGCTTGATATCGTTTGGTTCATGAACATTAAGTTTCCAGTACAGGTGACCCATAGCTCAAAGTGTTAAATAATTGTATACATTATTGAGTTTTTAAAGTAATAATCCATTAATGAGATTGCTAGTCTTTCAAGTTTTGCTCACTTTTGTTTTTCCTAGTAGAGCAGGGTAAAAGGAAAAACTTAAGTTCTTATTTGTTTCTTTGTAAGGATCTGATAGATAGATTCGTTGTTATTTATTGCATTTTTAAATGAAAGGGTAATTGTAAAATCATAGAAAGAGTAACATCTGTGTAGCGTTCGAACTCTGTGTAATGCTTTCGTTTGCTTCTTCAGGTAAAATCCCAGATGAAGCCAAAGCCCTTTCTCTCTTGGCTCCTGCTCCTACTATGACAAGCCTGATGCCTGGTGCAGGGTTGCTTCCTATACCTACACCAACCCCTTTGACTACAGTATGTAAAATCCAGTTACTGTTTGGTTTCTGGTTTGCTCTATACTCAGTAGCCTTTTCTGAATTCAGAGAACAAGATCTCTCTGATCTGTGGACGTTTTTTCTTGTATGCTACATCAGTGAGGGTTTGTTTAGCTGTAGTGCCTCTTTTGAGGGTAGATCACAAGAGGTCCATGCACTACGTTTGCTGGGTGTTTCTTTCAGGTTATTATTTTGCAAAATAGTGAGTAAATACTGATTTTGCTTGTGTCCATTTTAATTTTTGTCCTTCCCTAGACCCATTAATTTGGTCCAGTGGCAGTGCTGTCCACCTCCTAAAAATTTGTTAAAACATAATAGTTACATTGACACACTTCTTTGAAATATTAAAGTGCTGTATTCGGGTGCTTTTACTTGATATCTCTATGACAGGGCTTTTGACTGTTTGCCAAACAGTTCTCACTACACAAAGCATAGGAACTTGATGCTGCTACTTCTGCTCAGTTGCCTTTTGCCTCTGTAAGCGTTTCTTGGCATCAGCAGGCTCCTTTGACCTTTTCAGGGAAAATTTCATGTTAAAATAGAGTAGTTTTCTCTTTTGTAACAGTAAAAAAAATTACTGGCTTGTTGAGAATTTCTCTCACTTCTTAGAAATTTTTTTTCTGGAGAGAAAATAAAATTCAAACCAGGAACTCAGCAGACCAATTTAGTAGTGATTTTTAAGTGACTTTTTTTTATAACATGCCCCAGGAGAGATTTCAATTCCCAGTTCCAAACATGAGAGCTGTATTGTCCTCATTCTCTAGGAAGTGACTGTGTTTGTAGGGAAAGAACTTAGACTTAATATCCTTCGCATTTCAACTGTAATTAATCTTGCCTTACGTTATGTGTTTGTCCAAAAGGTACCTTATGTGTCCCTTGATGAACTGATTCCTATTACACAACAAACTGGCCTTGGGCACTGCAAAATTCCCTTCTTCTCTTGCTGAGCAAGGGCTCAGCAGTTCCTCATCTACTCCTAATACTTGTAGTGGCAAACAAATAGGAATCATAGCAGTGTCTGAGGTGATCTTACTAAATTTCTTTGACTGTAAGTGTTAGAAATTCAAGTCTGTGTGTTTTCGGATTGGTACACTGCCTCACTGGCCAGACCTCTTTGACAAAATGCTAACTGATAAACCACAGAAAATCTTAACTATAGAAGGTTATTTATGGGTAGATTTTTATTCTCTAAAAAAAAGGGCTCAGCTGGGATCTTAAAGTGTTGCCTATATTCATTAGAATTTTTTTTTTTTACAAAGTGCACAAGGTAGATAAGTATTAACAAGTGAGGTATATTATATTCCACCAAAACTTGGTTGCAAGCATATTCTATTTTTGTGTTTTCCAGCTTGGTGTTTCTCTTGGCACTTTGGGGGCTATACCAGCAGCAGCATTAGACCCTAACATTACAGCCCTGGGAGAAATACCACAACCACCAATTATGGGGAATGTGGATCCATCAAAAATTGATGAAATAAGGAGAACAGTCTACGTTGGAAACTTGAATTCCCAGGTAGCTTTTTTTTGTGTGTCATGGAAATACTAATGGAAGTCGTAGAATTGTAATTTGTGATTTATAATCTTGCCTGTTAAGAGTTTTTGTTAATTGGTGACAATAGGAATTCAAATAAACCAAAATATTCTCTTGGTCACGAGTGACATTTCAAATTTTGAATGCTCCTGTGTCAATCACATCAGACCAGACCATGGAATTCATTCTGGCAGGATACCAGAGAAATCACACTGTAGCCGAATTCAAGAAAAACACTTCACGATTGTGTATGTTGGTCAAATTCCCAGCTGGGTTGTGTTGTCTGAACAGTGCCTTGGAAGTCTTGAGATCATGGTAGCTGTCCCGCACAACACTGTGCAGTTGCTTAAGTACAGTAAAACAGAATGATGTGTCCTAGTGGAAATTGCAAAATTAGCATAAATACCTTTGAGGGTCTGTAACAGGAAAGCTAGGTCTGTCAAAAATTCATTTTTTCAACAATTGAATTAATTGAAAAACTATTCTATTTTGACTGATGGCAATATAAGTGTTTTATTTTGGGTTTTTTTGACTGCCGAGGTAGCTACTCTAGTGGAAAATAAAACAAGCTGGAAGCTAGTAGAAAAACAGATAAAAACTAAGTCTTGTAAAATTACCTTTTTTTTTTTTTTTTAATTAATCAAAATTCACAGTCAGTAGCTTGGACACAGGTGTATAACGAAATGCCTCATCAGTTATTTTAAATGAGTTGCCAGAAAAATGCAAAATCCTATGCAAATGCTTTTTTTAACCTGGATGTAGGACTTGCACTACTTTAAATTGTAGTATATTCTTTAGATTAATGGAAGAAAAGATACCTGTCTTTCTTAAAGTGTAACATTACCAAATTCATGTGACCTGTGTAATAATGATGAGATGTCTTTCCAAAATCTGTAGCTCTTAGATTGCCTGATATATTGGATAAGTGATTTTCATTATATATTTTACTTCACCTGAGTTCTTTGGCTCTTTCTAGACTACAACAGCAGATCAGCTGCTTGAATTCTTTAAGCAAGTTGGAGAAGTCAAATTTGTGCGAATGGCAGGTGATGAGACGCAACCAACGCGATTTGCTTTTGTGGAATTTGCAGACCAGAATTCTGTACCTCGAGCTCTTGCCTTTAATGGAGTTATGTTTGGAGACAGGCCACTCAAGTAAGAAATTAATTATCCATATGTCTACTGAATGAGAGATTTCTTTGTGTCCTTATGCATTTATTACTCTAGTGTGCAGGAAACTGCTGTGACAAATACTGTTTCAATATAAGGACCTATTTAAACAAACTGGAGCATTTTTGTGAACTCCCAATTTCAAGGTTGGGCATAAATTTCTCTGAGGATATGGATGGTATTGACTAAAATTATATTTAATCTTGAGGTAGTAGAAGCTATAATAGAGAAAGAAGCTGCAAAGTCCTTAGTACTAATTAATCTATATAATTTATATATAAAATGTGTATGTAATTGCTAGGCCTTACTATAGAGATTTGGATTTTAACACAGAAATATTGTGCCACATTTATTATTTACAAGTGTTAAGATTTGAAAGCAGTAAAAAACATTTCAGATACTTAGAATAGATGATAGGACAAATCTGTATTTTGCTGAACTTTGAAAGTTATTAGTTGAGGTGTTTTCCTTTCTTAGGTGTTTTTCATTTTCCCTTTCCAAGTGTTCGGGACTTAAAGGTTATATTTTTCCTCAACTTAGAATCAATCACTCCAATAATGCAATAGTGAAGCCTCCTGAAATGACACCACAAGCTGCTGCCAAGGAACTGGAAGAAGTGATGAAGAGAGTAAGGGAAGCCCAGTCTTTCATATCTGCTGCTATTGAGCCAGGTAGATATGTTATGTTAATTACCTAACAGATACATTCTGTGTGTACCTTGGCACATACTTTTAAGAACATTTTCAAACACTGGAAAAGAGTACTCAAAGGTGAACAATATAATATGTGTTTGGAAAAAAAGAAAACAATCAGAATTGTGTTTATGCAACAAAGCAGTGGAGTGAAGCTGACTTTTTATTTCATCATGTCTTATTTTCATATACGTGTTCACTGAATGTTTTAAAAAATACAGAGTTAATACTAAATTAATACTTCATGTTGGTGCTTTTTAAGTTCAAAGTAGTTAACAAACTTTTAAAATAAATGCTTTATGTTTTGTTTTGTTCTCCTCTAGCACCCATTAATGCCATAGCTTCATGATCAGAGGGAGCTAGCATGGATCCAAAAGCAATAG
This sequence comes from Pterocles gutturalis, assembly GCF_000699245.1. Classification (NCBI taxonomy): domain Eukaryota; kingdom Metazoa; phylum Chordata; class Aves; order Pterocliformes; family Pteroclidae; genus Pterocles; species Pterocles gutturalis. The sequence goes on along the minus strand of NW_010106213.1, from coordinate 17,224 downwards.
TATTACGCTTTCCTTATCTGCAGCAAGTTAATTTTGTCCTTCTGCTATGCTCTTTTACATGCTGGCTCAAGACTGTGTGCATCCTCATAGCAAAGAGGACCAGAGAATGAATCTGGGATAAAACTTAACATATCGTAAAGGACTTTTTTTTCATCCAGATTGGTTCTCTGATCCCTGTTAACACTAAAATGCCAGGTCGAGGAGGGTTGTTGGTGGGTTGAGAAGTTAGACAGACGTTTCAGTGCTGATTTGTGCTGACTGAAACATATTGCAAAACGACACCGTAAAAAAATTCTCAACTTGTTAGCCTTGCAGTTGAGATCCTCCTTTTTATTTTTCATCAGCGAGATTTTGATATTATTCTTGCTAACAAGCCCAGACATTGTCTTACATAGGTTAGCTAGTGCAGAGTCTTGAGGGGTGTTTTTTGGGGGATGTGGGTGAGTATTTTCTGTTGGTTTTTAAGTTTGGAATTAAAATAGCTCTAAGATTTTCTCAATGTTAAGCAGCAGAGTAACAATTGTTTAGAGTTGGAACCAAAGTCTGGTGAGGTCACTGTTAAAGTTTCTGTTGACTTCCTGGCCTTTGGATCAAACTTTTAACCCTGTTCTCTTCATCCCTTCCTCCTGCAAAACAGTGTTTGAGGAGTAAAACTTCAATATTTGTACAGTGGTTGAAATATCATAGAATCATATGAATATCTAAGAGTATAGAAAATACTAATTGTTATTTACATTTTATGCTTGTTTTCAAAATTATGCCCTCAAATTTACTCTGTTCTTCTCAGGTTATTTAAAAAAATGAAGTAGTTATATTAAATAATAGACCAAGAGGAGAACATGTTGTGATCTTGTGCATTGTGGCAGCAACATAAATCCCATTCCTAATAGAGCTAGCTGTTTATAATTATCTGGTTTATGTGTACTGCTGCAGGATGGCTGCACTCAACGAGTATATGCAATGACTTTCTTGGATGTTTCTGAAGGATATTTGCAAAGAAGGAAGATGTGCAAAGAGTAGGCCCCTTGCACTATATGTGGTACATTCCACTTGTGCCAGATTGTTAACTGGGATCTTTAAATGTTCTGAGCTTACACTGCAAAGTGGTTTTTTCCTCTCAGAGTCTGGAAAGAGCAGTGAAAGAAAAGGCGGTCGATCGCGTTCCCATTCTCGTTCAGAATCCAGGTCTAGCTCAAAATCCCGATCTAGGAGGAAAAGATCACACTCAAAACACAGGTAGGTATGGTTTTTGTTTTGGACTAAGAGATCTTACTGGGTTTTTTTGAGTGGTGGTGGCTACTGAGATTTTTGACTGAATTATAAGACAAGTATCCCTGTAGAGATGATTACTTAGACTGAGCAGATCAGAGTAACCAAGAACTTTGTCTCTTGAACTTTTTTCTAAACGCAAAATTTTCAGGATTACTTTCAGTTAAGTCACAGGAGAATGTGCTTTCTGTGCCATGTAGCATAACCATTTCTATGGTTTCATGGTACCTTTTGTGCTATGTAGCATAATACCGTTTTGTGACCTATATTTTAAAAAGAAATAGTCGCTTTTATTTTGTGGATTGAACATGTAGTTTACTGTTAACAACTCTGAGCAGATAGGCTGGCTGGTTTTGCGAGTAGAAAGTAAGCACTGAGTTAACAAGTGCAATATTTGTATTTACTGCACCATAAATTTAAAGCTATGGTTTTTAAAAGCAGAAGCAAAAGGCTTTAGGGATGGTTTTTCATTCTTCAGATTTTGTTCAGTTCAGAAACAGGCTTTGGAATATGGGAGGAAATAAAATTACTAGATCACCCTTTAAGTATACCCATTAAAGTGTTTTCCAAGAATGAGACAGTCTTGCTATGTGAGACTTACAAACATTTCCTGAAATGGTTCAGATTCTTTCTATGTCAGGAATGTCTTCTGAGCATTTATGTAATCAATCTAAAGATACTTGGCTACATTAAATATCCAAAAAAAAGTCTGAATGAAGTTAATAGCTTACACTTTTAAAAGGTGTTTTCGGTGCTGCAGCAACAACTCTGTTAACATCTTTTAATGCATCATCTTTTAACAAGGCAACTAGAATTCTTTCAGATATGGAAAGGCTGGCCAGAGAGAGTTATCATCAATTATGCTACCAAACAATTATGATATAAGTGTAGGCTTCAATTTTGCAGTAAGCAAGACACTACAGTACATATTATCTAATGACATCAAAATATTAGGTAACTTTTTAATGTGAGAAGAATAATTTGGTCACTTACTGCTTGCTTCTCTGCTGTTTCTCTAACTCAGGACGTAACTGAAAAACAATCTTTGTTTTGCATAACACTGCAGTAATACCAGTACTATTTTGTATTGACAGAAATCAAATTGATTTTTAGAAGATAAACTTGCATGTTTTCACTTGTGGAAAACCTATGCAAAGCACAAACAACTATTGATGATTATATTTCGTTTTGTTTTGGTTTTTCTTTTTCTTTAATTATTTACCTGCTGCTACTGTCAGTTTTGAGAACATGCTGAAAAAAGGGCAGTCTGATCTCTGGAGGCACCTTCGTCCCTAAGAATAAACTGGCCTTACCCCTTCCCTGTTTTATTGTTTCATAAAATACTTAACACGTTTTCATCTATATGATCTAAAATTTATTTGAGATTTTATTTTCACTCAACTGTAATTAATTTGCCCTGTAGTTAGTTTGTATTTCTGTGCTGATAAGCGGACCAAAGCTGCAGGTAAAAAACGGTTGCCACTCCTCTCCTCTTGGTATATATTACTCTGTGTGTCTTGAGATGCAGAAGACAGGTGGAGCTGGTATTTTTTGTACTTCCCTGGTCTTCGGGATTTGTTGAGTAATATGCATGGCCTTTCTGTCTTTGGTAAGTTAAACTTCATGGCACCCTAACCTCTCAGGCAAAGTGTCCAGTGATATGGTTTTTTGAAACTTAATGTTCAAATTCAGCTTTTTATTTTTGCTTTCCTAGGGAGTGTGATCTTCAAAAATAGGGAATATGTGGGGGAAAAAGAATATAATATTTTTTTTAAGTCTTACTTTCTTCATCAAATCTGCAACTATACTATATGTGTTTATCAGAAGACTTTAATTAGATTTTCATCAGAGTATCTGCACATTATTTATATTCCTTATTTATCATATAGTAAATGCTCATTCCTTTCCTTGAGAACTCTTATAATTTAAATCCACACTAATAAATCCCTTCAGCTGAAAAGATAACTTAACTAAATGCTGAACCACAGGTAGGGGGGGGTTGTTTTGTTTTGATTTGTTTTTTAAAGTTAATTTAAATTGTAAGGCTGGAGAGCAAAGCAAGAAGAGACCACTTAAAGCCATCTTTCTTCAGTGACCAAGGCTGCAATAAATGACTGGGCCTAGAAAAGAAACAAAATGTAACTGATTATTTTTACAAGCTGCTAGAAATTGTCTATAGTAGATTTTACACACTGTAATTTACTAAGGACAGCTGTCCTGAATCTGTATTTTCCAGAATGTTCATGGAGTTTATTATGAAACGTGAGTATTACTTAAATGGTGCATTCTTTCAAAGGAGGGTGTGTGCACCTGGTGAAGCATAAAGTATCCGTATTTGCAAAAATGTTGGTGGACAGTGTATTACTGAGGTGTAACTGTTTATATACTTTTGTGGAGTGAGACAAGATTGATGGTTGTTTTCTTTGGTTGGGTGATCTGTTTTTTATGAATTTTCAATATTAATTTTTTTCTTCTGACATTATTCATATAGAAGTAGATCTGGCAACAGATCGCTCTCAAGACACAAGGACAGACGCAGATCCAGAAGTCCCCTGAAAAAACGGTCTAGATCTAGGGAAAGGCGGAAATCAAGAAGTCGCTCTCGTTCTCGGTGAGTTCCATTCCTAAGAGGTGATACTGTCTTCTTAGCACACAGTACAGAGTTTTTGGAAAAAATCTAATAAACCTTTTAGGTGATGGAAATAGGTGGAATCTCTAAATGCTATAGCCTGTCCCTAGGCTTTGTCTGTGGGACAAAAGAATATAAATTAAATTTTAACGCTCAGTGTACTAGTTTTGGCTGAGATAGTTAATTTTCTTCTTAGTAGCTCATATAGTGCCTAAGGGGGTTAAAGCACTGCACTGAGGTACCTAAACTTTGATAACAAAGTCTAGTCTACATTTATACCAACATGCAAGCTGACTGAAAATAGGTAACTTTAGTTGCCAGACTTTAACCAATAGATTAGCAATGTTCTGTGTAACCTCTGCGACCCACAGAAAAGTAAATGATGCTTGTGTGATCCACATCTGTTGAGAAGGTTGGGTTAATGCTGAGCTTGGTCCCTCAGTCTGGGAATATGTATAAAGTTTTTGCACGTGAGCTTTTATTTTCGTCTTTGGCTATCTCATATTGGCTATACACTTCTATGGGCACAAATGCATGTTTCTGCTGTATGGCATATTTGCATTTTGGGACCTAATACATCTAGATTTTACTTAGTCTATTAATTTTTAAGTCTGATTGTCTAATTTTTGAACTGTGAAATTTCAACAAGATAATAACATAATTTTCTGAGGGATGAAGTAGTGAATATTCACCAAACAAAAGTGCTTATGAAAATAGATTAATGAATAGAAGTCTTAGTATTTCTGTTTCATCTCTGTAATTCCCTTGATTAATTTAAAGGGCGCTTCATACTTAGATGGTACAGTTACCTCTTGTTTTTTGAGGGAAGAAGTTTTGTGGGAAAGAGAACTGCAGATCTCTGGACCTCAGTGAAAACAGGAATAGGCTGTGTAGCTACCTGAGCTTTATTGATGGATCCTTTCAGTTCTCTGCTGCTGTATCTGGAGCTTCTTGAGATATTGGCTCACTGGAAGGGGCAAGTCCAATTAAATCTGTGATAAATTAACTGGGAAGGCACTTCTTGGGTCATGGTGAGACTTTGCTACTGCAGAGATTGTGTGCTGTTTCTTCTTTCCTTCTTACATTCCTTCTCTGAGATTTGAAGTAGTATTTGCCAAAACCTGGTGGGAACCAAAGTTGTCAGGTCACAGAGCATATAAGAGCCTACAGTTTATTAGCAGTTTAGAAGATACAGCCGAACACTTCTTCTGTTGAAGGAAGGTGTGGCTGTGCTTGGGACGTTTCATGTGTGAAGGAGCCTCTTTGAGAATCTTTTAAAATCCTAGAACAGGTACAAATACTGATAGACACAGCAACTTCTGTCAGTCTGGTTCTCTTGGACATGTAAAGGCCTGGTAATCAACTTCTCCTCTTGTACTTTCTCCTGTTTCTCTGCCTGAGTAATGGTTCTTTTCATCTGTCCTAGAGTCAGGTCTAGGCGTCTTGTGTCTCTCAGCTAGAAAGGAAGGATGGAGTCGCGGACTTCTGAATAATCCTATGTGAAACTGAAATCTTATAGCCGAAGCTGTGATCTAGTCAATTTTTCTTTGGCTTTATGACCAGAACATCAGTTGGAATTTTCCTCACTGTTCTTTTTATGAATATTTATCATTCTGCTGTCCCAAAGAAGCTGACTTGTTTTATTCTCCTTGATGATGAGCGAATTGTCTTGGTTGAGTTTTGACCTTACATTTGCTTTTTGAGGGAATTTGGTGAAATTTTATCCCTGTTTTTTTATTTCTATGTATAAATTTTTGTTGGACTTTTAAGAAGTTCCGGGTATCTGTGTGAGAGAACACTGCAGAATAAAGACTTGTCGTTATTCATATGGGGGTGGTTAATCTGCAGCCCATTTTATGTGTACACACTTTTAGTAAAAAGTGGAGTTACAGATTGTAGAGTTTGTCTCACTCCTGACAAAATGTGGAAAATTTATGTATGTATAATAACATAACTGTGAGGTGAAGAGACATATTCTCTCAATAAGTAATATCGCTCTGAATATCACAATTTGATTTGATTTTGGCCTCCCCTTCTCCAATTTGGTTTACAGATTTTTCCTAGCTATATAACCTTTCCCTCATGGTGAACAGGGGTGGAAAATTTTAAAAAATTAATAATTGCTGTTTTTCAACAGAGACACGTACTTTATCTTGAGCAGTTACTGTATGAGAAAGAGTTAGTAATAATTTTAATTGGAAAGTTCAAAGATGAATTAACATATTTCTGTTTGGCTTTTCACAGGGACAAGAAAAGAGACAAAGAAAAGGTCAAAGAAAAAGAAAAGGCCAAAGAAAAGGAGAAGGAAAGAGACCGAGACAAGGAGAAGGAGAGAGACCGAGACAGAGGCATAGCGAGATAAAGAGAGAAACAGGGAGAAGGACAAAGAGAAGGACAGGGAGAGAGATAAAGAACGAAACAAAGATAGAGAGAGAGCCAGAGACAAAGACAAGGATAGGGACAGGGACAAGGATAAGGACAAAGATAGGGACAGGGAAAATGAGAAAGATAAGGAGAAGGAAAAAGACAGGGAAGAGATAGACCAGAACAAGGAAAAAGAAGATATTGAGAAAGAAGGAGAGAAGGACAGAGAGAAGATTAAGGACAAAGAGGGAGATAAGGACAAAGAGAAGGACAAAGAAAAGGAAAAAGATGGCGATAAGGAGAAGGAGCGAGAAAGAGAAAAAGAGAGAGATGATAAAAAGAAGAAAGATAAAAGATCCAGAACACCCCCAAGAAGCTATAGCTCTTCAAGAAGATCTCGTAGCTCCAGCAGGTTTGTTTAGAATTTGTTCATGCTTTTTTTGACTTGTCAGTTCAGTGAGGCACCATCCTAGTTTTTATGTATCAATATCACCATGTGTCTTACTAATTAAATTTGTAATATTTCTGTTTTGTGGATTTTCCTATAAAGTCTATTACAGATTGCTCTATATGATGATGCCTGATAGAACATAGTTTCTTGTTGGGTGGCTGGTGCTTGTCTTTCACATAACCGCATAGTATAGTCCTTGAGGACAGTAAGTAGATAATTCTTGTGCCGTTTCTCTGTGTTGGAGCCATCCAGAAATTCTGATAAAAGCGACATCACACATCATCTCTGTCCTGGTGAAAGTTTGAGTCACTCTTACATAGTTCCTTGGTTACTTTCATACTGTACAGTGTTGGTCTGTAGATCTTAGGGACAGTTGGGTACTTGCCACTCTTCAGCTGGATTGCTGAACAGCAGGAAGCAAGAATATCAGCTGGCTGACTAGCCAGTCAGAAGGTGAATGTATCTCAGTTGTTTACTGGGGCCAGTACTGCTGAACATCTTCGTCAGTGGCCAAGAGAGTGGGACAGAGTGTACCCTTGGCAAGTTTGCAGACAATGCAGAACTTAGGGGAAAGGCTGGTTCACCAGAGAAATGTGCTGCCATTCAGAGAACCCTGGACAGACAGGAGGAATGGACTGGCAGGCAACTCATGGACTTGAACGAAGAGAAAGGCCAAGTCCTGCACCTGAGCAGGAATAACTCCGTTGCACCAGTACAGCATGTGGACTGACTGTCTGGAAGGCTGCCTGGCAGAAAAGGAGCTGGGGGTCTGTGCAGCCAGGAAGGCCAGCAGTATGCTGAGCTGCATTAGACAGACTGTTGTGAGCAGGTCAAGGAAGATGATTCTTTCCCTCTCCTCAGCACTGGTGAGGCCACATCTAGAATCCTTTGTCCAGTTCTGGGCTGCTGATTACAAGAGACAGACATATCTGAGTGAGTCCAGTGAAGGACCACAAAACTGGTAAAGGGCTTGGAGCATCTGTCACACAAGGAGAGACTGAGGGAGCTGAGATTGTTTATCTTGGTGAAGAGAATGCTGAGGGTGCATCTTATCAATGCATGTGAATACCTGATGGGAGAGTGTGAAGAAGACAGAACCAGACTTTTCAGTGGGGGCCAGTGACAGGCTAGGAGGCAGTAGGCACATATTGACATAAGGGAAATAAAGGCTTTTTTCTAATGTTTAAGTTGTGGTTTTTTCTGGGCAAACTGGAACCAGTTACCCTGAGAGATTGTGGAGTCTCCATCCGCGGAGATATTAAAAATCTGACTGGATGTGGCCCTGAGTAACTTGCTCTAGTTGATCCTGTTTTAAGGTGGGGGAGGGAGAAGGGTCACCAGAGGGCTCTTCCAGCCTCACTAATTCTGTTATTCTCTGAAAAGTAATTGTGAATACTTGGGGCTACAGAGTTCCAGTTAGGTTGCATTTAGGGGCATCTGTTTACTTTGGTGATTGATGTTGCCTAGTTGAAATGGTTACAAACCTTTCTGGGGAAGATTATCCAACAAATTGGCATTTTAGCTGCCTGGATTTACAGTGCAGCACTGACTTGGGACTGTTTTTGAAGATACTGATCCTTTACCTGACAAGTGTAAAATATTGGACAATTAGTCATCTTTTTGGAGAAGAGGTGGAGGTGGAATAGGACATACAGGACCTTCTAAGAACTAGGTGGCAACTGACCTTGCTTTCCTGATAGACAGCATGCAGGTACTAGAAATCAGGTGTCTATTTGTGGTTCTTAGCTGAAGGAAGGGACACAGACCAGAGGAAGAGGAGGATCTGGCTCCTTTTCCAAGAGATATCTACAGGCTATCAGAGGAGAAGAGGCTATCATATTAGTTCTGTGTATGATTGAGAGACACAGGCTCACTCTCAAAGTATTCAGACTTGTTTTTTCTTACATTTTGCTGTACTGCTTAAGAGCATTAAAAAAACAGGTGCACAAAAATCTGTGTGTAGATAAACGTAATAGAGATGGGAACAAATACTGTCAGACACAGTTGTAGTTCTTCAACATGAAATATGAAAAGCAGAAACTGAAAATTAAATTTCTTGAATAAACAGTTTCTAGTTTGAACACAATTACTAAAGCACTTGGTTACTCACATGTATGCCGGAAAACAAGATAAAGTGGGAATGTACTCAATGTAGCCCAAATGGGAGCACTGCCAGAATAATGTGTCAATTTCCAGTAACCTCATTTGAAAAAAAGTTGATGATAAATGTGAAGATGTTTAAAGTGAGTTGCATGTTAACTAGTGAACAGCTGATCAGTGATTGTGTTATTTTCTCCATGATTTTGAGGCCACTTCATGTTTTTGTTTACCAAAGATCGAATTAAGAGCTTGCTGAAAAAAAGTAGTTGTGAAATTTTGTCCTGTGCAGCTTCAGGAGGTCATGGTAGATGTCATGGTTTAGAAAGGCCACAGGGACAGTCCTCTGTTAAACAGCTGGTGGGCTGAGGCAGGGACAGGGCGGGTTTCACTCACCACTTAGGGTCACGGGCAAGAAACCGACACGACTTGGGAAGAACAAAAAAAACCCAATTGAATTTATTAACTGTTTACAACAAGAAGCAAGATACTGAGAGAGAGAAACCACATCTTAAAGAGGCACTTCTCCCCCCCCCCTCCCTTCTTCCCAAAGCCCAAAGACTTTGTTCTGTACCTTCTCCCCCTCCGGCGGCACAGGGGGGTAGGGAATGGGGGGTGCAGTCAGTCCACCGCTCCTTCCTCCTCAGGGCAAGGCTCCTCACAGCCTTTCCCGGCTCCTCACAGTCTTTCCCGGCTCCAGCGTGGGGTCCCTTCTCACAGGACAGTCCTTCTCAAGAACTTCTCCGGTGCGAGTCCTTTTCCACACGGGGACACAGTCCCCCGATGACTGCCCAGCTCCGGCGTTGGCTTCTCCAATCCAACGTGGTGTCCTCCACGGCTGCATCTTCTCATGGGCTGCACCAAGGGACAAACCGTGCGTCACCATGAACCTTCACGACGCTGCAGGGAAAATTCCGGGGCCGCTCCCTTTCCTATCGCTCCTGTTCTCTGACTGAGTGCCTGCGTGTCCGTCTCTCTCAAAATCCTGCTTCTCTTTCCGTCACAGGTCTTCCGTTGGCTCCCGTCTCGGGTGATCTGTGGCGGAGGCTTGGGCTATGGCAGGTTGGTTTCCAGAAGCTGGGCAGGCGGTTGGGCAGCCAGGCTGGTCCCCCCAAGCTGAGCCCTGCCCGGGTCTGCGCCAACCCCATTGTTCCGTGCCCCCTCTTCAATATGTTATTGTCAGAGGGACTGAATGGCTCAGCCCTGGCCTGGGGTGGGTCCAGCCTGAAGCTGGGGAAACTTCCAGCAGTTTCTCACGGGGGCTGGATCCATGGTACTCCTTCCCCCAGTCCTCCTCCCGGTTACTAAACCCCTGCGGGGGAGGGGGGTGTTGAACCCTTAGCAGTCACTTACAGGAGCCACCACTGTAACCCCTCCCTTGCCACCAGAGCAGGCGCGGAGCTAGGGGAACTCTTAGCAGTTACTTACAGGGGCTGCCACTGTAGCCCCTCCCTGCTACCAGACAAAACCCACCACACAAAACCACAACAGTAGGTGATGCTGTTAGGATATCAATCCAGGTAGTGATACGAGGCATATCTTAATATATCCTTCTGTAATTTACCTAATAACTGTTGGCTTCTTGGCCTTTCTAAATATTGAATATATGAATATTCACACCTAATGGTGTGAATTGCAAAAGCTGGTACATGTAAGTGTAGTTTTTGTGCCGTATCTTTATGTGCCCTCTCAATTAGTTTTTAACTTCCCTGTTTTTCTTTGATGGTTCTTTCTGTCTACTTTCCCTGCTATGTGAAGAGGTGATAGGACAAAGTAATCTACTTTGACAGAGATAGGTTCTACGTTTATTTTGAATGAAGGTGTACTGGCTTGTTTTAATGTGTGCCTCGGTATGTTTGCAAGCAGTTATTTAATGTTCTATTCCATGTCAGTTTCCGTAATAGCAACTTCAGCAAATTCCATGAATCTATGTAAAACAGCTGTTTTCTAAAGTATTGTGAGCTCTTCAGTGTGTTACGGAATGATAACATGCTGTTCGCTGAGCAAGGACTGCTAGGAAAACAGTAGGTATTAACTTATTCTGATTTTGATAGCAGCTTTAGCTTCATTTTGCACTGTTTGCTTCTAAACCAACAGGAATGCTAGCTCATGTATTTCAGAATTAAACTTCAATCAGGTTGCACTGAAATTCCAGTGATCTTCAGGTTGTAATGTCACATTTTGAAGTTATGCCTTTTGTCTTAATGTGACTCTTCATTCAGTTGGATTCTTTTCCTGGCTGAAGAAACTCCTTCTTAATACAGGATTAGTGAATTGTGTGTTTCAGTTGTTACCAGGTATGAGGTAACCAGGTATTTCAGTTGTTAACAGGTATTTTTACAAGGATGTGAAGATAAACAAAAACTAAAATCTGAAAGGGCACAACCTCTTTTTTCCCATTTCAGCCTCCCCTTTCTCACCAAACCAAAACATAGGAACTTTTTTACTTTGTACAGTTCATATATTTTTGGTGAGATATAATGTTAAATTCAGGGATATTTTCTTAGTTGTTGTGTCAGATCATTTTAAGAGCTTTCTGATTTTATCTGGTTCCTGAGTTTATTATTTGTATTCTTTGATGTTCTTGAATTTCTTGATCCTGTAGAGAAAGGCGTAAAAGGAAGAGTAGAAGTCCCTCCAAGTCTCCTAAAACATCCAAAACAACAAAAAGAAAATCTTCACGAACTCCTTCTCCAAGAAGGTCAGTTTAACATAAACAAAAGTTAATGAGCAGTAAGGGAGGAAGAATTTACAGTATTTTCATTGCTTTACTGCCTTTGCACTAATCATCTCAGATTATTTCAGTTGGTCAGTATGATTCAGTTTTAATTTAAAAACAAACCAAACCAAAAACCTTCCTGGATTTGAGCTTTGGTATGCTTTCAGCTAGAGAGTTTCACATCTGTCAGGAATGCAGATTTGCTTCAAATCAATAAAAGCTGTTCATCGGATACGATTAATTTGGTTTTCTCTTTGCAAATACCATATGTACTGAAACACATGCATTCTTTAGCTCTCTTCAGTGAAAAAAATCCCCTTGTCTTTATGGAAGGGGGTTTTGTTGTATTTTGGGGTTTTTTTTGAAAATCCACAGATGAGAGTTTAGTTTGTAGTTAAATGGTTTGAAGGTTGTTCTGTTGCATCAAATTCTGATCTGAGTAAAAATTTTCTTAAATAGAAACAAGAAAGAAAAAAAAAGAGAAAGAGATACAAATAATGAAAGAAGAGAAAGAGAACGCTCCACCTCCAAGAAAAAAAGTAGTAAAGAAAAAGAGGGAAAGGAGATATCTGACAAAAGTACCGCTACTTTGAAGGTAAGCTGTGTGACCAAGCGATAAGCAGAGTGAAGTGGTGCTAGTGGAACCATTATTGAAATTCCTTCCCTTCTTTTTCTTCCTTTTCCTCCTACGTTCTTTTTCTCATGTTTTCCTTAACAAATTATTACTATTTGGGTTTAATTTTTGCCAGTTGGAGACCTGCAGTTGGTGTTAGTGGACCAGTTTGATCAGTCTGCAAGCTTGAACTTTACTGGACCTGTAGGAGCTTGTGTGACTAGGTCATGGAAACACTTTGTTTTGGTTTCTAGTTCCTGTTCTATGCCATATGGACTTGGATGGCTGCCTATCTGTATGAGCAGGTAGGAGGCAGACTGTGGAACTCAGGAGCAGTGTTCAGGGACAGCTTGGTGGTCAAGCTGAAAATACTACCTTTTGAATAAACTTTCACTCTGCAGTTTCACCTCTCCTTGCTTGCTTTGGTCCCGGTCTGCATATTGGACTCTGCAGGAATAAAGTTGAAGAGTTGGGGAAGAGTGGTATGGGATTTTCCTCTCCAAAATAGAATGTGGTGTGTTTAAGAAAAGAAACACCTTCAAATTGTGTAATCTTAGAATTTGAAAAGCAGCATACCTTTGAAGAGTAGTTTGTTATACTCAGAATTATTCAGCTGTCATAAAACAGCTGGCTTAGGTGACTCTGTCCTTGCCCAGGAACTCTCTTAAAATGAGTCAGATACCTGACAAAAAATAAGAAAGAAAAAATTTCATCCTATTTTATTTATAAAATATGGTGAAATCTTCATTTCTGGATATGTTTTTCCTAAGTTCCATGATGCTACTTGCTGTTTTTTCTGAATATTGATGATAAGGAGAGATCACTTTATGGCAATGATTTCTTGGATGGCGGGTTGTTATAAGTGCCTAACGTCACCCAATTGAAAAGAACTTTTTTTTTAAAAAAAAGGAAAATAAGCTAACACCTCTAAGAATTCCTGAGACAAGATATGCATATAAAGATTCAGACGATAAAAATACCAAGAGTTGGTTGGATGTCATATCCTATAATGCTAAGAGTGTGATTTTTTTGTAAAATAATTTCATCTTTGATAGGACAAAGATCACACTAAAGAGGATCAGAATTCAGAAACTGACAAAGAAGTAGACAACAGAGATACACAAAGGACAGATGAAGTCAAACTACAACAGAATGGGAACTGTCAACCAAATGAAGAAAACCTCTCAATTAAAATGGAAGAGGTTTAAAGCAAAGAATGGACCTCTTATTCAACTAAATAATGAAATCCAAAGCTTTTTATTTCCCAGAATGAGGAAGAAAATGTCAAAGCAATCAACCTGAACATGTTGATAGTACTAGTAGCTCTTCCAATTCTTGTGATAGCTTTGTTGTCTTCTTGCTGTAAAGCAAGAGAGCACGGACCAGTAGTTATACCTTGAAAAGGCAGATCCCATCAGAACTATTCATCTCTGAAAATCCATGCATTTCCGTGATGGCTGTACTTATTTGTAAAATGATTTATGTTAAGTTTTTCCATAAGCTGTTACAAATAAGTAGAAACTGAAAGATGTAAACCTGTACTACCCAAAAAAAAGCTGAAAATAGGCATTGAAGGTTGTTTAAAATACTGCTTGTTGATGAATTTTGTGTTGTTTTACATTGTGGGTAAAAAAATCCACAAAAACTTTAGTGTGTACTGTTTGATGTGCTTAGAAATTGTGCATAAATATACACACTTTATTTCATTGTAAATGACAACTGTAG
>NW_010106213.1:0-3326 GCF_000699245.1 Pterocles gutturalis | reverse complement strand
TAGGGAAAGGGTTTTTAAACATAAACATACTTTTTCAGTTCTTACCTTAAATACCCACTGACTGGTATGTTTTTAATTTGCTTACTGCTTGAGATTCTTGAGTTTTATTATTTAAAATAATTTCTTACTAATATCCCTAAAATTAATTTTTCTTTAAAGTATTTGAACAATGCATGCTACTTTTCTGTTCCTAAAAGGAGCATCGCCATGTTATAGATAATAGGTTAGTTTACTGGTTTATTTTGGGGTTGTTTTGTTTTTTTTCTTTGTCCTTCCAGGAGTAAGCACATCTGTACGATATTATCAGAACTTACAGCTTTGTTTTGAGCCATACTGCAGTGTGTCTGTTCAGCTGCAAATGGTACAGGTGCCATTATGAAAATAATTTTTTTCTTATTTGTTTTAAAAAATATGGGAGCACAAGCAGAAGCTTTAGTGCCTTCTTAAAATGTGGTATTTTCTAGAAATGTATATGTGCTATTACTCATTTTCAGATGAATTTTACATGAACTCTATTGCTATTTTGCCACCACCATACTGTAGACAAGAATGCAAGTGATTTGTCAGAACGGTTGTTAAAATACTAAAGCTCCATTTTTACTTTTATTTTTAGAAGAGATTAATAGATGAAAGCAAAGATGCAATTTGGGGACCACCACTGTACAGAATTAGTAGCTGAATACAAAGCATTTTCTGATCACCTGCATTAAAGGCAGCCTTTTAGACATTAAATCTACATTTGGATGGCCTTAATTGTTACCTCTCCACTGTCTTCTCTGATACCTGTTGGGTCATATAAAGGGACTTGCATGCAAAGAAGAGGGGATAAAAAATTTTGGGGAAAAAGTTCTGATTTACACAGGAATTACATGATAGAGATTCTTTTTTCATTCTCTGGGGATAAAGCATGTAAGAAGAGAATGACAAAGCAAATATTTTTGTCAAGGTAAAACATGGCTTGGGTTCTCTGAACTACTTTAGTCAGTTACATGAGATTTCTTTAAAGTCATACCTTTAAAACTTAGGTGTACCTAGAATTGAGTAGATTATTTTTAATATAACTTAATGCAGTCAAATTACTTAATTGCCTTACCTCATGGGAAGAGTTATTTCTTTCAGTTAAAAAGAAAACTTAACGGTATATTAGCTATTTGCTTGCAATTTGTTTTTATTTTCCTTTGCATAGTAATTCTTCTGGGGAAAAAAAAATTACAAGGAATGAAAAATTTGCCCAATTCCTAAGGTAATGAAACACAGTTTGATTGTGAAGCTGCTTAGTCACTCTTCATTTTCTGTAAGATTTCATGTTCTTGCCACTGTGTACATTTAAAACTATAGAAAATGCTTTACCATGTAAAGTATAGACATTCATTTTTGTGATGTTTAAGCCACATGCTGTTGGCTGGTAAACAGCTTATTCTGATAAAAGAATGACAAATATGTATGCTTACAGGAAGACTGTGAAGGATTGTGTCTTGCAACAACAGCTGTCTTATTTATGATGTGTAAGTAGCATAGAGCAAAGAGATTGTTTGTATACTTGTTATCTTTGGTACCATTTCACTAATAAAATTAAGTATTTTAGAGGGAAATTTCTCCTGGTACGTACTTATTGAAGGAATATTTTTAGTTGATCTGGTCTTATGCGGACAGCTTCTTTGATTTGAAATGTGGTTATCAGGGAAAATATACATGTATTAATAATAATGTTTTTGAAAAGCTAAGTTTCTCCTTTTGGCAGAATTGGAACTCTTTCAATGTATCGTGTTTCAGCTGATACTAGTTTGATTTCTTTAGTTTTGTTATCCTGAAATTGCATAGCTCTGTTATGTATCATTTACAGAGTATGTAAAGGATTGCCTACAGTTAGGTAAGAAACATGCCTTTGAAATTAATAGTTAAGGATGGCAGCCTTACTAGCTAATTTGTCACATGTAAATCGGTATACATCACATTATTACATTGTATGTGAATTAATAGTTCCCTTACAAAAAGTTCGGGTTTTCTTTTAAGGCAAAAAACCAACCACAAAACATACACGTTTCCTCCCCACCTCGTATTTTCTTACAAGTGCTGTATTTTCTGGTTTTGCTTTGTAAATACTGTGCAGATCTGTGAGGTAAAGTTTTGTCTGTTCGTATTAGGTGTTTTATGGTTCCCCTCTTCCTGAAAAGCCACTACTAGAGAACTCTTATTCTGTATAAATGCCTATCTCTGCAGAGGGTAGCTCATTTTTAAACTGGTAGTGTAGGACAGTAATGAATTTCGTGCTTGCTCCAACTGGACTGTGCACATCATCAATTAAATGTGTCCGTCTTCTAGTGGAAGTCCATTGCCCTCAACATTAGCAAGTTTGCATGCTGAGCTGCTATGTCAAATTTTTTGATTTTGCACTTTATAAATGAGATTGAGTGCAAGTTTTGAGAACAGTGTAGTTCATGATAACTGTATTGTTTTAAATGTAATTTCGTTTGAGTCAGCCTTTATTTGAAAATGGTGTGAGTCATAATTGCTCAGAAAAGTGATGATGAGGTGCCATTTTGCTGAGACCATGTAAAGCACGTATGCATAAGCTTCCATTAGTGGCCACAGTTATTTCACAACGGTGTTTCTGGGTAACGGGACTTTTCTTTGGACTTTGAAACAAGAAGGTAGCAGAAGACAACTGCTGATGGCCAAAACAGGATTCCAAGCTCAAAATAGAGGTGGCTGTGACTTAGATAAATTCACTGAAGTCAATAGGTGTACACAAGAATGAGGGATGAAATTTTGTTTGCAAACAGTGATAATAGCATGGTATGTGAAGAATATTGTTTTTCGTATTTCAGAATTAGAGCAGAAAAAAGCTCTTCAGCTGGAAATTTGAAATGTCTGAAGAATACCTGAGAAATCGGTGAGACGTGGGGTCTGCCTACCCATTAGTCACCTGTTAATTATTTTTATGGCAATTTCAGACAGATACCTCTGAACTAGCTTTACATTAGCTAGCTAATAGCAGCAACTTGTGGACAGTTTGGATTCTGAAATGAGCTGTGGCCACTTGAATGTGTTCACTCTGCTGCAGAGGAGGTAAATTCTGTAGTCTGTAGCATGCTTTGTATTGCTGCTTGTGTTCTCTGGCCCAGTTACATCTAAAGCAATACCTGAAATTACTTTGAAACTCTGCAAATCTCTTTGTTCCATGGTAGCTTCTTTGTATTGCCCTAAGCTTGTCCTGGGATTAAGTAATAGTTACTAGATTTAGGGATTTCTGTGATTTTCTTTTGGTCTAAGGAAGAGAATAACACATAAAGGCTGCTTTGTATGTGTCTTGGTGTCAGGACCAC
>NW_010106212.1:0-741 GCF_000699245.1 Pterocles gutturalis | reverse complement strand
CAAATGAATGCTGGCATCTTCCTTCCCCTCACTGCACTAAAGGTGCCTCGGAGGTCTCAGTGAAGAGAGAACACCTGCCTAGCATGACCTGATTGCAGTATCCAAGACCACCTTCAACATTGTACTATTGATTTTTAACCTGAAGAAGCTGTCATTTCCTATTTAAATTCTTCATTGCTTCATGTTTATTGATTTCTGCCAGATTCTTTACAGTCTACCACATTTGTCAGGAAGGCTTGCCATGCATATTATTAAAAATGTTGATGAGTACAGTTTGGCAGAGAGATAGAGAAGATGTACACGTGTGTAGTGAGCATGCGCAGCTGTCCATTCGTAACATGGGAAGCAAAATGTAAATGGAATGCTGCATACTCAGTAGTGCATACGCAGTGGTGAATCAGTCTGATCTTCAAATTGGCAGTGCCCTTGCTGTCAAATACAGTAGCACCCTCTCCTGAAAACTGTATCAAAGAACTAGCAGTTTGTTAGTTACGCAATAGGAAAATACTTGTTAGCTGAAAGCTTCTCTGCAAACGATACAATAATGCTGAAGAACCAATCTCAACCACTGACCACACAGATGATTAAAGGGGATCTCTCTCCAGAAATAAAATGGTTTGGAGTTTTGCAGCAGAACCTGGTTCACTAAGGTGCTTTAACCTTCCTAAATCACAAATACTAGTTAGGATTTCTCTTGGAGAATGCAGCAGATGCAGCCTACAGTGGATCAATTGTTCTGCA
>NW_010106211.1:0-4150 GCF_000699245.1 Pterocles gutturalis | reverse complement strand
TGTGCTTGGGATTGCCTCGACCCACGTGCTTAATTTTGGAAGGTTTGTAAAATAGCTTATGTTTGCGTATTCTTTGTTTGTGGCAAAAATAACAATTCATATGTCAATTTTATGGTATACATAGTTAACACTGGTAGCAAATATAGGCTTCCTGTCAGGCGTGTAAACTTACTTCCCTGTTTTCATTTTATCTGTTCCTCCTATGTATTTATAGTTATCTTTTTTCTGGAGGATACTATTTAATTGTTAGCCTGCAGAGGAAACACAAAGGAGAGCAAACTAAATTATCTTTTTTGTCCATCCTTAACAGGATTGCTCAATGCTTCCTAAAGCACGCTCAACGGTCCATAAAACCACAGTCACTACTCTACTAATGTTAAACAAAAGAACTACAGGCTGTACTCTATCTGTAAAGCCTTTATTATAAGTGATGATATGCAAGAAAAAAATGTCAGTCTGACCTTAAAATCAACATTTTAAATGTACACACATGTATACGTAGGTTTTTTAGTTTTCTGATAAAGCATATTATTTAATGTAGAAACCAACTAAGTTTAACCTAGAAGCCGTGAACTGACAAACTCCTACAATGCTGTCATTGTTCTCTACACTTTCACTCAGACTTCTGAAATTCTGATTGTATTAACATTTAACTCCAACAGACGGAAAATAATACAGGAAGTTCTGGTAATTATTTTTGTAAACTCCTACTAGAAACAGAGAAGCTTTTCATAGAAATTTTATTTCTGAAACAGTTATCTAGGCACAAACAAATAGATA
The DNA here is from genome assembly GCF_000699245.1 of Pterocles gutturalis. Classification (NCBI taxonomy): domain Eukaryota; kingdom Metazoa; phylum Chordata; class Aves; order Pterocliformes; family Pteroclidae; genus Pterocles; species Pterocles gutturalis. The sequence goes on along the minus strand of NW_010106211.1, from coordinate 3,370 downwards.
AATGCTTAATAAAAAGACACACAGGCCTAGCTGGCACGGTATTCCAGATATTACACTCATTTAATTATGTCAGTTTTCATTTATATTCTAATTTTTAGGGTGATCTATGTTTTCAGAACTGCATTTTTAGTTACATTTAGTCAAATTTCTACATATGCTTGGAAAATAGTATTGGTAAACTTTTTTCTTATTCTACAACTATGGCAATTCTATAGTGAGCTTTTACAAAAAGTAAGAGGTAGTTAAAAGAGACATACCCTTTCTGTAGAGGCCTTTTGTACGTTCAAGATTTTAACTCCATTTGGCAGATGAAACTCATGAGTTTCATAGTCTGTGCTGAACAAGGTATTTTGTGTCCGTGGGTCAACAAATTCCATGCCAATATCGCTGGTAATAGAAGTTTTGTCTTTTTCCACACTAAGCTTGGTTGTTCCTTGCTGAAACACAATCTTCAGAAACAAAGTCATTAAGTTAAAGATGTTTCAAATATAATGTTTATTCATGTGACTGCAATTCCATAGTGTTGCTGACAACTTTTAATTCATGACATAACTTACAGGCTGATTATTTCCAGTGATCACCAAATCTTCATTACGTCTGCCTCCTACAGTGCTTTTATATAATGGATGTATAACGCCCATGTCAGAAACTTGCTTAAAGCGCAACAAGCCACTCTCATGGAACTCCATACTGTCACAACCATTGGGACCAATTCTAATCACCGCCCAGATAACTAGTGTAATCTGGAAGACAAACACATATTTTCAAAGACTACTTTGATTATTTTGATCTTCCCCCAACAAGTACTGTATTAACTAGATGTTTTATTTGAAAGAACTATTAATGCTGGTGTTTGAGTGAGCTTTAGGTGTGAATTTAGTCTGTTTAATCCCTACTGGAAACATCATAACACATTTAATTATGAAAAGTATTTTACATTATTTTTATAGTCATGTGAAATGGTAACTAAAATAATTTGTGTATATATATAAAACATGTATATTTGAAATTAAATCACATCCATAATTAAATATTTTTCCTGTTTAAGGGTAACCATGGTGTCATTAAACAAATTTCCTGAACAAAACAGCTCAGCTTAGGATACACTTACCCTTGAACTAAAATAAAGCACCTTGACAGGTAGATGTCCAATTATGAAAAATAATTCATTACTTCTCATTAATCAAGCAATAAGCAGTGGTAGTTACAACAATGAAGCTTTAAAGTGCAGTGGCTGATTAATTCTGAATGCTTATGTGTAGCTCTGTTATTATATGTAAAATGTTCCTGGTGTAACAGTTTATCCTGAATATATTTGTACTGCGCTAGTAACACTTTGCACATTTGCTGTTACTGACTTTTGGGAATGGATAGACACTTTCAAGTTTCCTAATTCTGTGCCTCATACACGGTGGGTTCCCTGTTGGGACCATGATAACTGAAATAATAATAACTGATCTTAAAAGATTCTTCCATCTAATCTTGCTCAGACTGAAAAAAAAGAACAAAAAAGACAGGAGAAAAATGAGAAATCTCCTTCAGTACATTTTAAGTCCTTCTCAGCCACACTGGAGTAAGTTTTACTTCTCTAGTAAACCATCAAAATTAAATATGTCCTAATGTTGCTTACAGCCTAAGTATTATACTCACAATAAGATTGATGACAGCCAAAATAAAAAGAAGAACAATCATGCAAATGGCCAAATTGCCTTTCCGGCCACGTAAGCCGGTCTTATGGAGACGGTCTTCATCAATTGGAATATATCCCGCTTTAAAGTTACTGTTGTGCTCCTTATTAACATTCCTGCGTTCCACAGCCTTCTCTCGCATGGACTTCTTCACTGGGCCATTAGAACTTTGCTATAATACAAAGCATGGATTAGCTGTTAGAAGGCATGAGATACACATGTATGTATGCAAAAAAATATAAATTTGAATTGAGTAGTGGAATATATTGCATATTATATTCAATATTATATTTCGGTCTGCCACTGTACTTAGAATACACATTTATAACCACTTCAATCTCTCCTAAAATTATGATAAAATTAAAATCCAGCTATTTTCAGACAATATATGTTTTTATATGTAATTTTTACCATGACAGGTGGAATTATTAATTACATAGTTGCAATTAAAAAAAAAAATCAGCTGTAAACAACTTCATCAAGTTCTTAACTCCTGGGGACAATACAGGACAATGCTACAGGTCATTTACCAAAACACAGGATTTTAGTTCCCTCCATGCTAATGCAGGATAGACTCCCAATCTATCCAAAAGGAGTGTGGGGGATAGTTTTAAAGTCACTTTGACAGTACAGGGATTGCATTTAGCTTCTCGTACTTGCATGCAGCATTAAGAAAAACACCGTAAGGCTTCAAACCCAGCATGGGGAACTTGGCCAGCCTAGCTTTAATTTAATAACTTGAAGTGACTAGATTGCAAGGGATATCCCTTCAATGTGATGAATTAACATGTAAACTCCTGTAGCCATTCATAGGAAAAAAACCCTTTGATGTATTTTCATAACTTTGTCCAAATTTTTTTTCTACCTCCCTTGAATGGAGCAAAGCTGATACTTAAGGGTTCAAATCTTCAAAGAGCAGGTTTGATCTTTTTGATGGGATTACGTTTGCTCATCTGAAATGAATGCTGAAGCTGCACGTTAAGCTTACTGCACTTGTATGTGACTACACTGCTATAACAGTTAAAAATGTCTTCTGTTTTCTTCTGTTGCTGAACAAGGAAAAGGTGTTGAGAAAGGTGCTTGACCTGAACAGGTTTATGGAGGGCTTCCTTGATGACATGCTGGAAGCCACTGTAACCCTGCACAAACTCAGAACTGAAGGGGAAACTGGGAGATCTGAACTCGGGAAAAGGAAAGAGAAATCCTGTACAACAAACAGGGTAGTAAGAATTGTGTCCTGAGGACAATGTGCTCCTGAAAGGATTTGATGGTGAGATAAAACGCCAATGTGTTGTTTTTTCACCTGGTAAGGGCAGCACAGCAGAAGACAGCACCAGGACCGGGAGAACATGGCTGGAAGGGTGATTACTGGACAAGTGCTGGCGCAGCCCTGCGGTGCTTCCTGAGGCACCCGAGAGCAGGCCGGCACAGCACCCCTCAGCACTCCGCCGGCACGCACACAGCCTCGCTCCCATTAAAAGTCCCGTGCAGATGCAGAAGCTACTGAGGGGTGAGCCCTCGGACCGCTCCTCCCTTCTCCCTCCGGCCTGCACGGCGCTGACAGTCCCCGTCCCGCCCCTCCGACTAGACGACAGTGACACCCTTTCTGACAAATTTAGCTTGCAGGCCAGTGTGAGAGATCGGATACTGAGCCCGAGCTCCAGTCTCTATTTATACCCCGC
>NW_010106210.1:5432-9709 GCF_000699245.1 Pterocles gutturalis | reverse complement strand
GACAGGCAGGGCGCAGGCAGGGTGCAGGCAGGGAGCAGGCAGGGCTCCCCAGGACGCCCATCCCCACGGCCTTATTACAGTCAAAATGCTCTATTGTTCCTTTTAGAATGGGTTTTGACCAACTCCTTATTCCTGCCCAGAAAAATAGGCAATGATTCATCGTGTGAACACAAGCATCTTCTTCAGTACGTCGTTAATCTCAGATTTTCCTAACATATCTAAATTGTCAAGTAAGAGATTACTTATCATGACATAAAACGCACCTCTTCTGGGATATTTTTCCCATCTAAATAGGGTCTTGGCAGGTTTGAAGCCCTGATACTGAAAGAGAAAAGAACCTGACTAGGTTCTTTTGGTGGCACATTCCCAGCAAAATCAGCAACTTCCGTTAGTTTTAGTGGGAACTACCTGGTCCCACTCTCCATGCAGGTTTATTTTCAGAATCTAAGCACCATCTCCATGATACGTGCTGTTCTCCCCTCAATATGCTCCTACACTGTAGCATGTAATACTATAGTGAGTTTAATATAAATTCTCTTAGAGGAGGCTGCTGCAAGCAGCTGTGCCCATTTCACAGGTACCGAGATGAGGAGGCCCCTTCGCCACCGATCGGGGTTCCCCCCATGTGCCCCATTTCGACATGTGGAACCTCAGCAGCTCACGTTTTCCCGTCCTGTCAGATAACAGCATTTAACAGCTTGACTTTCTTTGAAACAGATTTTAAGAAGCAGCTTTCTAGGAGTTACTGAATTTGATTTTCATAATTAACGTGACAGAGAAGCTATTTGATTTGCCTGTTAACGCACGGTGCAGAATAGCCGTGGCTCCTGACAAGGCTGAGCCAAGGGTGCAGAGCAGGTTAATACAGCCACTGCAATAAAAACAGAGCAATCTAAAACCTCCTCTTCAGGTTTTTCTCCTTTTGTTTACCTTTCTGTAGACTTCGGAACAGCAGAAAATGAATAATACAGATATTACCATGGCGTTATGTATTTCTCAGCTGTGATGGACAGTCAGTCCAATTGTGGAACTGCTGTTTGGGAGGTGGATCAAGGCAGAGCACATCCAAGCTGAGAAGAGCAGCTACAGATCCAAAGCCCATCAGCAAGTATTTAATTACTGTCCCTGTGGAACCAATACAAGAGCTTAGGTGCTGCCTGTATGAAAGTGAAACAACGCTTCTACTGCAGCTAGATCTAAATATCCTCTAGACCACCACCTACCAAATACAGAATAAACTGAATTACTCAGGCAAGGCTCAACATGTGGATGCCATGGGAGAAAATAAGATGCCTTACACTAGAACAAAATGCCCCGGAGGTGGCTGTAAATCCGCTCGGGGGTAAGCCCAAGCCTACCAGAACTGCCCATTCTGAAAGCTTTGGGAGGCAAAGGCAGAAGCCTGCTGCAGCCGTTATCAGCAACATGAACGTCTCACGGTCCTTCCGACTGTCGCCCACAGCCACGTCCTGCCCAGATGGCTGGAGGCAGCCCCTGGTTCCAGGAAACACTTTGTCATCTTGTGCCCAGAGGTTTTCGGTGCTGCTGGATGCCCGGGCACAAGCTGGGCATTCAGCTTTCTCCAGGGCTCTCTCAGAGGACTACATTCACCTCTTTGTGTTTGGGTTTCTGTGCTGACATCAGGGAAAAACAATGTCATTGCTATCCGGCAGCTCCTCCGCATTCCTCGCTGGGATTAACTCGTTCCTGGTACCTCAGGAACCTTACGCGTCTCAGGGCGGCCCTCCTCGTCCCCGGGGAGGGGGTTTCACTGAATCTGCTCAAGTTTTTGCATTTTTTAATCGAGTCTTGCTAAACACACACTAAAATTCGCTCTGTATTTTCCACAGGAATTCTTCTGCAAGCTGATGGATTTCTGCAGCCCAGCCTGAAAGGAGTTCGGTCTCAAAGCTACCCGATGGAGGGACTGCCCAAGAATGACAGTGAGATTCTGAAGAGGCAGACAGATATTTCTGCATTTCTGATAGAGTTTCCTATCACTGCCCTTGTTCCCAGGATTAAATGTTTGCACTCAAAATTCCTTCTTAAAATAAACCCTCCCATTCAATGCAATACAGAAGCACAGCGTAGCCGTACAGAACAAACAAACAAAGAGGATTCCTGTCACTGATCCAGCATGTTCATTGCCTTGCGCAACCGCAAACCTGCGCCAGGTCTCCGCTCCCCATCCTCCTGCCATCCTGGACGCTGCAGCCCTCTGTGCACTGACACAGGACTCGATCGAGCGCCAGAACCCGTGGCCATGGCATCAGCCATTTCTAAGTAAATAGCTACACATCGTTTCCTTCTATCGTATCGTCCATTTGTTTGCACGTATCCAAGGAGTCAGGGCAGAACGTTCACAAATCTCTTACATTATTTATCCTTTATTTAACATTCCTATCCTCCTTCAAAGAACATTCCTGCCGGAGATCAGGAAAACTGTAAAGTGACAAATTTCAGAGATTATGCACAACTCACTAACTACTTACTTATGCCACTTACCAAACCATTTCAAATGATGAATGTACTAAGAAAAAAACAAAACAAGGACGGAGTTGTGATTTGCAAAGTTAAAAAACTAAAACAATTGCTGACATTACAGTTACCAAATAGTTTTTATCTACTGCCACTCATCGGGGAATACAGTGCCCAGAATAATCTTTGGGAGGAGAATCTTTCTGCACATATGTTAGACTGAGTTTGAATGAAGTTACAATCCTGAGTCCCCCAAATACAAATTGACTTTTCTCCTGTATTTTGACTTCTTTGATTTTTATTGAATTCACTCCTTTGTAGGCGGTGAAATGGAGCAATAAAGCGAGGGAGTCTCTCATTAGTTCCCAGTCATGCACGGTGTACGACAAAGTGTTCAGCTGGTTTTCATTGGTCCCGGTGAGAATGTCATAAGAACATCCCAAAAATGCAGGTTACAAATCAGCCCATAGTAAAGAATTACTAAAGTTAGAGTTAAAAAAGGAGATCAAAAGGCAGAAAACAGGATTAAAGTACTGAACTGGGAGATTCGTTAGGGTTGCAGACAGATAAGTAAATTATAGCCCTGCAGAAATTATTTGACTGGCAAATTAATTACACAATCTTACACTGGTTTGCTCAGCCCAGTTCCGCCCTCAGGATGCAGGTAGGAGTCTGCAGGACTTAATAAAAGGAGCCTTGACTGGTCTTCAGCTTAATCAGAGACGAAAATTAACATCTCAGGATTTGAGGCAAATGCGAGGTTTTTCATAAAGCTCAGAAGGACAGAGTTGGGGGCAATCACCCAGGTTCACACGGATTATAAAGCCGAAGCATCCAGACTGCCTTCGATTCACACCCTGATCTGGAAAACCAGCACAGCAGTCTCATCAGGACAGATCCTTCAACAGGACACTTCACACTTGTTCAGAGAACGCCCAGTTAAAATACTCTGCAAAATATTTTACCCCAACCCTGCCAAAATACTCTATTACTGTAAGTAATATATTACTTAAAGCGTTGACTTATTCTGCGACTTATGACTCCACGTTTGCCGTTCTCACTCTGTCCCCAGTGTGCAGAGACATAGCACCTAAGAAATACGTCTTTTTCCAGTTTGCTTGCTAAGTGTCATTTTTTAAAGGAGAGATAACGTGGGCTCTCTCTTGGAACAAATGTTCTGGAAAAGCTTTGGAAACTTATTTACAGCATCACCAACGGAGCCCCATCACCTGCTGGTGAGGGGTCATACCACCTGCTCCTCAGCCCGGGCTGAGACACAATATCATTGCAAATGTTACCTGAGATCTTCTCTGGTTGCGTGACATCACACAAGGAGAAGGCAGGGCTCGTACTCACCCTCTGAAATCAGGCATAACTCCTGCCTCAGTGACCCCAGGGCGCTTCGCTGCCAGGGCTCCGCTTTCTCCCGGGGAATCTCTTGCTTCTCCATTTGTCGTGTTCTTCGGGTCACATCTGGAATCCAAAACACTAATGTTTTTTCAGACAAAAGGAAGATGTAAATCTTTTGGAAGTAAGTAATTTTGAGACATTACAGGATGAGGGGTGTAGCCCTTGAAGCTCAGGATAAAACTGTGTCCAACCAAACGGACCTGGAGATGTGGCCTCAGCTTGACCAGTGCTTTTGGGCACTTCAGAATGGTTTGTCATCATTGCAGATTGCAACAACCAACAATTTCTTCCATGTATGATGCTGACTGACTCCTAGAATTGCAGAAAGGTTTGATTTCTGCATAGACAAGCCCAGTTAGAGTGAGTGAGGGCTTTCTGTCCCACACCCG
>NW_010106210.1:287-5401 GCF_000699245.1 Pterocles gutturalis | reverse complement strand
TTGCCCCCCCCCCGTTGGCCGGGGTGTTTGCTGACCCGCCGTGAAGCAGAAACGATGTATTCACGTCTCGTTGTCAATATGTCAATAGGAGCCAGTTCCATAGATTTCCCTGACGAAAGGTATGGGCTCATTTAATAGGAGCTTGACTGATCTAAAAATTGACTTGGTTTTCCAATGATACCTTGTACTGGAGTGTTGTGATCTGGAAACTAATATATTTCTTCCTGCTTATCGCATCAATATGGCTTAATTTTGTTGGCTTTTGTATTGAACAATCTGATGAATATACAATGCGGTTTTGATTTCTCTCTTGATGACACCTCTTATTATTAAAGCTCTCTCTTCCAAAAAATAATATATTTTTATTTACTAGCAATATTAATGGGATTCAATTTTCCCCTCAGTTTTAATCTATTTTTTTTTCATATTGAAGGACCAGATCCCACTTAGTTAAAACTGAAAAAAAAAAAAACCAAACACAAGTTTTTCCTCTATCCTGTGTGCAGGTTGAACTACAGTTTGGGTATTTTTATGTAATGCCACTCTTTCTCAAATCAGGGTTTAATACTTACTGTGTTTCCAATGTTGCAAAGACAACTATATCATTGCTACTTGATAGTAATTACTGCTTGACTGGTGCACGACTACTTGCCTGTTTCTCTGTAATTATTTCATTGCCGGGCCATGGTGAGCATGCCTTTTGTGTGCTGCTGCTGCTTTTGGTCGGAGCCCTGACACCCTCCTCAGTAAGTCATTGACAGATGGAGAATATGGGTCACCGCAGCAGGATCTGGGGGGTTTTGCTGTCTGTTGTGATCCTGGAGGTGAGCTGGCACGGCAGAAGCCCACGCTGCAGATCCATCGCCAGGCTTGGGCAGCGGTTATCACTGGGAACCACCCCCGGCACCGCCAGCGTGCGTAGCACACGAGGTGATGGCACGTCTGCCTGCATGCACAGCAACCCTGCGGTGAGTCCGGGCATGGACAATGTGCAGCCCACGCGTAGGAGCTGCGGGCGCCGGCATTGCAAATGTTGCCGCACGGGTTCCTTATGGGTTCCGCATTTCTTAGTGGTGGTGAAAATAAGGTTCAGCCGATATTCTACAACAGCGTTTGAAAACTGATAATTAAAAATCTGTCTTCACATTTTTGGTAAATCATTTTCAGCTTAGACTTCCCTTTTTGAAGCACTGGAAATAATTAACTTCTTTAAATATAGCTCCTTCGTACTCTGTATTAAAGTCAGGCATTTTAAAAAGCAAAATGGTATTTTAATAACTATTCTCGTAATTACAAACTCCATTCTCTATACAAGTCCTGTTTTCAATTAACATCCTGCATTAATGAGTTTATTCTCCCTGCTATTTACCTCTAATGACAGCAACCATCACATACATGAAGAGTTCTGCAAATTCAGAACTATCATGAGTTGTTTTTTCTTAATTTTACCACTATTTCCTGAAGGCTGCGGTACACTAGGAGCCTTTTCCCCAGAGATAACCAGAATTCTCCAGAGATTTGGGTTCTGAACGTGTATTCTGGCATTTGCTAACTGCTCAACACCCATCGTGGAGCCAGCTCTTGAGGAAGGTCATTGTCACACGGGCAGCTGGACAAACACATGACACTGATAACCCTGGTCCTGGGGACAGTCACGCAGCACACCCAGGTCCTGCCCCCGCGGCTGCCGCGCTCCAGCCATCACCATCAGTACCGGCGCTGCCCGCCCCCCACCCACCACCATCAGTACCGTCAGCCGTGAAAAAAGTTTTACCAGGAAACCGTATTTTATAACACAGACTTATGATTGCAACGTACGACGTGGTCCCCTCTAGAAACTGAATGTGTGTTTTGCAAACATTTAATGGCACAGTCCCATGGGGACCCGGCTGCCGACAGACACCGTGCGAGGTGGGGAGCCCTGGGCTGAGCCGCTCGCCCACCCAGAGCCAGTCCTGGAGAATGGCTTGTGCCGCGATTTCAGCCCAGGCTGGGCTGGGAGGGAGGAGGATGCTCGCCCCTGCAGGGCTGGCACGCTCCATCGCAGCACTGTGAGAGCTGCATGCACCCAACGCCCGCACAATGTTGGCCGTGAGCATAGTGGTTTCCAAAGATATTGGGTAAAATACTCAAAATATATCTGTTTCTGGAGGACTCGAGGCTTACAGCCTTAATGGAAAATTATAGAAAATTATTGCACCAACAGAAATCTATTTTCTGAAGACTTGAGTGTAGGGGAAGGATTGGGCCCCAAAGCAGTGCACGTTGGTCCCCAGCCACCACCACCTGCAACCCCTGCAGATGCACATCCACGGCTGTAAAACCCTGCTGGCTCTGTAGTGAGTGAGGGGTCATGGCCATCCTCCGCAGCGATGAATTCACCAGCCAAACCCTCCTGCCTTTGGCAGCCAGTCCATCCCACAGTCACTGGTTTGGGGGAACTCCAACAACCTGGTTCTGGTGGTGGATGACAGAAATAGACTGTTGGTGACTCGGTCAAACCAGACATTCCTCCAGTGTTATGCTTCCCAGCTGCAAGGCTTTGTGCAAGTGACCGCAGCGATGGGTGGGAGATAGGGATGGGAGACAGTGATGGGAGATAGCGATGGGAGATAGCGATGGAGATAGCGATGGAGATAGGGATGGGAGATAGCGATAGAGGTAGGGATGGAGATAGCGATGGGAGACAGGGATAGGAGATAGCGATGGGAGATAGCGATGGAGATAGGGATGGAGATAGCGATGGGAGACAGGGATGGGAGATAGCGATGGGAGATAGCGATGGAGATAGGGATGGAGATAGTGATGGAGATAGCGATGGAGATAGGGATGGAGAGAGCGATGGAGATAGGGATGGAGGTAGGGATGGAGAGAGCGACGGAGGTAGGGATGGAGATAGCGATGGAGACAGCGATAGAGAGAACGATGGAGATAGCGATGGGAGATAGCGATGGAGATAGCAATGGAGATAGGGACGAGAGATAGCGATGGAGATAGGTATGGGAGATAGCAATGGGAGATAGCGATGCCACAGTGGCCATGGGAACATCCTCTGTCTGGCACCAGCGCACAGGGCTCTGGCACCATGTCCTGAGCAACCTCACGCTGTGGTTATGAGGCTCTGGTAATGAAAAACATCTTGGAGGAAAAATACTTGTGTGTCAAGGGCTTTTCCTGGCTCCAGCTCTGGGCAGCACTGGCCCCAGGCAGACCCAGAGGCACTTCTGGAGCTCATCATCAATCCCTCCGTGGTGACAAGGACTGCTGCATGGTGTTGGCCATCTGGGGACAGGGACAGCAACACCTCCTGGCTGCTGGAGGGGGCTGCATGGGAACCCCCTGCCTTTTCCCCATTTCTGTGCATTTTTATTTTCCTGCAGTTAAATACAGCAGTGTCTTCAAGGGCAGGTATTTCTGAGGACTGTATGAGGGAGAAGGATCACAGATATGTCAAGAAAAGTCCCCCCCAAAACAAGAAAGGATTTTGCTTAAAGCAACAAATAGGATTTCACTGAAAGCAAGCAGTTAATTAAATCAGATTTCCATGTGTTTTGTCAGTTAATTACCAAAACACAGGGAAAACAATGTGTAATTTAGAATGCTTGTGACATAAATACATCACTCAAGTGACATTTTTTGGGAGTTTACAGAGCCGGCAGAACAGCCTGGAACCCATCCCTGAGACAGTTCCCAAACAAGCCTGCGTGGACCCCCGCCACCTCCACCGTCACCGCAGCCGGACCCCAGCCACCTCTACTGTCACTGCAGCCAGACCCTGGCCACCTCCACTGTCACCGCAGCTGGACCCCGGCCACCTCTACTGTCACCGCAGCTGGACCCCGGACACCTCCACCATCACCGCAGCCAGACCCTGGCTCCACTGTCACCGCAGCCAGACCCTGGCCACCTCCACCGTCACCACAGCCTGACCCTGGCCACCTCCACTGTCACCGCAGCCAGACCCTGGCCACCTCCACCGTCACCACAGCCTGACCCTGGCCACCTCCACTGTCACCGCAGCCAGACCCTGGCCAACTCCACTGTCACCACAGCCCGACCCTGGCCACCTCCACCGCCACTGCAGCTGGACCCTGGCCACCTCCACCGTCGCCACAGCCAGACACTGGCCTCCAGGACACTCCACGTCACCTTTGCCACCTTGATTTCTTGTGTCTTGCTGATGGGGGCTTCTCAACTCAAGGAACGCATGAGGCAGAGGGAACAGGTCCCTGTTGGATGCGCAGCACGTCACCACAACCAGCCACGGCAACTGGGGGCAGGTGGCTGCTGCTCCCATTACCAGCCACCAGCCAGAGCCGCTGGCATCACCCTCGGGTAGGAAAACGTGGAACAAGGCAGCAAAGAGTGGAAATCATGGATGGGGACTCTTGTGCTTTTAAATACGGATGGCTGGCTTTGGCTCCAGGTCGTGCAGATAGCACTCCCCGCAAAGAGCCAGCCCATCCCACTGGGACAACTGGTTTGTTCCCAGTCTGGGTGTTGGTGGTCAAATCCGCCTGTCCAGGTACCCACAGCTCCCAGCGAGCCGCTTAATTAGGACCATCTGAGCCATGTGTAGCTCCACAGCCTGCATACATAAGTTTTGGGGGAAAAAGTGTAATTACATTCATATATTCTACCGGAAGGAAAATGACGGGAAGATCTGGAATGGCGCAGCTCCGCTTTTCTGCCATCCCTTCCCTGAGCTGCTGCTGAGGCGGTGGCAGGTGGCCGCTGCCTCGCGGGTGTCTGCTGCCTCTTCCCCATCATCTTTCCAGCACCTTCCCAGTGCCAGCAAATGGCCTGCGCCATTCCTGGGACAATCCTAGGGTTGTTTTGTCATTGTTCCAGCCTGGCTGGCATCCTTGTCAGATAATAGAAATTCAGAAATGAATAGCAAAGGAGACGCTATAAGAGTCTCTGCAGCTTAGTTACTACTTTTGGCATTTTCAAACCTTTTAGGCAAACGCTGCCAAGCTAAAAATCCAATCTGCGTACGCGTTATAGTATGTGTGTGTGGGGGTGTGTGTGTGAGTATATAGATGTGTGCTTTATGTAAGAAAACTTTACACGGTACTTAAAATAGTCTGTTTTCTGGAACCGCTTCCATCCAG
>NW_010106210.1:0-258 GCF_000699245.1 Pterocles gutturalis | reverse complement strand
CACACTCCTCAAGCGGCGCCCCAGCATCCGGTCAGCCCCTGGCCCGGTTTGACGCTAAAATACAAGCGAATGCACAAGTCCCACTGTCCTGGTGTCAGCTGGGATGGAGTTAACTGAGCAGAAGCTGATCACACACTGATGGGCAGAGCTGCTGCCAGGACAGTCAAGGACTTTCCAGCTTCTCTGATGTGTATTACTATTATTATCACCATTATTATTATTATTATTATCAATATTACTATAGTTTAGTTATTAAAT
>NW_010106209.1:19108-29409 GCF_000699245.1 Pterocles gutturalis | reverse complement strand
CCCATGAATGGCTTTGCAGGCAATAATACTATAAGCCTCTGATTCTAAATTACTGCCCTTCCAGTCCTATCTCCAGCATGATATTACTCTCCTTGGCCTCTTCTTCCTGAATTACTAGGCAAGCTGGGGGAGGGTGAGGGAAGAGGGGAGCAGGACCCCCAGTGTGGAAAATGCAGAATGGACGTGTGAAAAGGGGTTTCAGGTTTTTCACCATGGCCTCCCCAGGTACCCCCACATCCTTATTCCTCCCACCAGGGCCCCAGGAGAATATCTGTTCTTTTCCCCTTGGCTATCCCACCCCTTGTTTCCTTGCATGTGACCTCAAGATCAGGGAAAGACTGCCACGAGATGGGTGTGCCACAATTTGCAATATTTTCTCAGAAACCTGGGGCATCTACAGCCAGTGGCACCCTAAATTCCTCCCGTTGCAACGACTTCAGTGTCTGCAGCACCAAAAGTCAGTCTGGACCAGCCTCTTTCTCTGTTGGTTTTGCTTGTCCGAGATGGCAAGAGGATTTGCTGATCACAGAGTGGGTCTGAAAGACAGTGCAGTGATGGTAGTAGAATATATCATGCTGGACCACATTTTCCTCTGCTGGATCACTCATAGCAACTGATGAGTGCCTCTTGCCACAATAATTTACGCAGTGTGACCTTGGGCAAGACCACTCCCACCTTTGTGTCTTAGTGTCCTCACACTTGTGCACAGCAGAAAAATAAATTGATCTGTCTTTTGGAAGGAAAAGAAAGAGGAGACAAAATGTGTTTTTAAAAGTCTGTGTGCTCACCTAATGTGAATTGATATGCATTATGAGGGCACAGTACCAGAATGGCTCCATCATTTCTGTAAGGCAAAAAGTCACAAGTCTCCCCACTTTATATTTGAGAAGTGAAAGGCAGAGGAGGATTTATACACATACCAGCCAATTTACACTTGCTATGTTTCCTTCCACAACTCTTCCAAAAACGTCTTTTTTTTCCTCTTTGCTCTAAACATTTCTGCTTTGTTACATAGCCCTACAAGACTGCAACTTTTTTTCTAATGGAAGATAATTTCCAGAAACATACTCTGCATTTGGATTTAAAACATAATAAACCAGAAAATATTTAGGTTTTTTTTATGCCTGTCAATAGTGCAAACTCTTTTTAAAGCTAAAAAAAAAAAAAAGGTATTTTGTTTTAATGGAAGGAGTGATTTTTCGTCTGTTATCAAAAACATACTCTTATAGAAATTTGGGTGAGAGGAAATTGTCCCTGCTCTGCCCAAACTGAAAATCATATGAAGTTCCTTGTGGAAAACACCATGTTTCAGGTGGTCCTTGATAATACAGCTTCCACCAATGATGGGGTGAAACGGACATGCTTCCCCCACTTCAGGGCTAACATCTGCTGGGTCTGGAAAAGAAATAGGTAACTCGCCCAGGGGATGCTGCTGACATGTTACCTTTCATGCCCTGATGATGTTTTGGCAGCACAACCAGCAGCTCTGCCATGTGATCCCCACTCCACCATGGCTGCCAATTCTCCATACAGCCTGTATGGAAAACAAGGGTGGATCTTCATCTCAAGAGCTGTGGCTGCAGGTGGAAAATCCTGCTGGGAGCCTCAGTCCAGTGTCTTCTCCAGCCCTTATCCAGGTAGTCCATCCCCACGCTCTCCAGCCCCCCCAGACCACGGTGCCTGGAGGCAGTAGCAGGAACATTGATAATGGTGTCCAGCACATGCTCACCTCTGCCTCAGGTTGTTCATTCACTGCCCATAGATGGCGTCTGTCATTAGGAGGCTGAAGAAAAGAATGAAGCTCATTTCAGAGTCAGATACATCAATAACCTCGAAATCCCTCCTCAGACTAAGGCTTCTAGACTGCACAGAGGACAGAGAACTTGTCTTGCCTTGCCTTGCCAGCAGACAACCTCCATTGCTCTCGTGGACATGGGGATGGTCAGCACCCACTCCCATCCCCTGGCACCAGACACTGCACTAGCAGATCAGCAGGAAGGTGCCCATCGTAAGGCGCCACAGCTGAAGAACCACTGCTGCAGATGCCCACCTTGCACAGCCCTCGGCCCCAAAGGTACTGCTGGGGAAGCAGGTTAATGAGGGTGTGGAGCTGAACTTGTCCCTGGTGTTAAGCCTGCTGAGGTGAATGGAGGCATCCAACAGCCCGTAGGGTCCTATTCCTGAATTCAAGAGGTGTGTAGCAGATGGAAGCATCTCTCCTGCAGAGAGAGCTCAGCACACAACATGCTGTCTCATGGCTGGTGTTTCTGGCTTTATCTCTCAACGGAGCTTTTCCAGGAGGATGTCACTGAACAACTCCAACTGTGGATATTCAAAGATAAAAGGGTCTATTTTGGAGTTTGCTGGGAATAGCTGTTAGGAACAGCCCTGTGGGGGTAGAAAATGTCCTGAATGCTACACTACAGCCAGCAGCACCAGGCAGAGAGCTAAAGCCTGGTATGTCAGTGACTGTTGTAACGTGGGTTCACTGCTGTCTATCTGTTCCTCAACTCCAGCCCCAGCTGGAGGATGCCGGGTACAACAAAGCAGCCAGAGGAGCCTGAAAGTGAAAGCCTTTTCATCAGCCAACTTGTTTCTTAGAGCCTAGGTCCTGATGCTGTAGGTTGATTCAGGAATGGGCAATACAAAGTTCCCAAATCCAGTCTGAAAGACCTTTGTGACATGGCTGGGAGAGGGAATTTGCTTGGCTTGAGCCCTGGAGGGGGCATGCTGGGCTTCCCCAGGGTAAACAAATAACGTGGGGAAGTGCCTCTCAAAGCCATAATTGACACAAGGGCTCTAAAAGTGACTGCTCCCAGCGGGAGGCCATGCTGCTCAAAGTTTCTTTGCTCTCCTCTTTCCTGGAAATGACAGGTTATCACTTGCAGCCACCTCCTCCCCACTAAAACTGTAACCAGCTAAGAGCCATAAAAACACCAAAGCACAGAAAGGCTGAGAATCTGATCCAATGAGAAAGGACACACTGACAAAATGACCATGAAACATCCTGGGAAGCAGTTTGGAGGGAGCAGGCAGGGACAGTGCAAGAGAAGAGCTCTTGAAGGAAGATGGTGAAGTCTTCAGTGGTAGCGGAGACAGGGTTGAAGGAAGGCCCCTGGGACATCTAACAGCAATGTGGAGAGGAGTTTCCCAGGAAGATTTCATGGCGCGGCCATGCCTTACCACCCCACTCCCAGAAGGGACTTAATCTCTAGTGCCCTTGATACTTTACACAATTCCCAAAGCAAACATTTATTCACTGACCAGAGCAACTGGCATGGTCTTTTTCATTAAAATAAACTTTTAAATGAGAGCTGAAGAAGAAATTGAATTATGGATAGTCCTACTTCTGACCAGGGTCCCATCTCTCCCACTGCTGCTTATGCTTGACCAGGGCACATGGGAGATAACGGGTGACCTACCCACTCTGTGCCTCAGTTTCCCCACCTGTAAGGAGGAGATGACAAGACAGACACTCACCCCACTGGGCTGGCACAGATCCCACCAGCTGTGGCTCTTCTGCAGTGTCACTCCATTGGCATCAGTGGAGGAACCTCTTGGTCAGCAAAGGAAAAAGGGGGCCTGAGGGCGATACTAGCAGGGAAGATGTTCCCATTTACACTTTCCCTGGCAATGCCAGAGGACAGGAAGTTTCACTAGAAAGGCACCAAATTTTCTCCTTCTTTTCAGGCAGACGAATGGAGGATAGCAGTCACATTTGATGTAGAGTGGGTTGTATGTAGGAACGAGACCTAAGAGCTACACAAGAAACACAGGTAGTCACACAAGAAACTAAATAGGTAAATCAACTGATCTTTGACAATGAGCTAATTATATATTTTCTTATGTTTTAGAGGCTTTTAGGCTCTGTGTTACATAATGTAATTACTTCAAAGAGCTCCAGGAGTTGAACATCTGGAAAAAACTATTTTGAGGATGAGTATTATCTTCCTATAAGCATGACTGGGACTTGCATGGACAGTCTCCCAATGCCCATGTTAAGCTGGCAGGCATTTGATAAAATGCAGAATTAGCAAAGTGGGGACCAGAGGGAGCCACTCGCTTTTGGAGCTCCATCCTCCCAGCACCCTGAAAGCTTTGGCAGATCCTGCTGGCATGAAACCCCACAGCCTGCTTCTCACGTTGAGCTGGGAAAAGTCCTGACACATGGGTTAATGACAGCAAGAACATCTAACATCTGTTAGATGGGGAAGAAACAGCGAGGCCCCATGGAGAACTCTCTCTCTATCCACATGCTGTAAGGCCCACTTACCACAGCCCCTTGGCAAAAGGCAGCATCACCCTGCTCTTGCTCCTTCTCACATCCCAGCCCAGCCTCCCCTGGTTCAAGCAGTGGTCCCACATCTTTGCCACCTGTGTCCAGGCCCAGGGATGCTGAAGGGCTTCAGATTCTCACTTGGAGGGTCTACCCCCATCAATGCTGCAGGAGTTGCCCATCTGAGTGCTGCTTTTAGCCTGGCAGAGCAAACTCACCCCGGTGCAATCCCATCAACATCAATGGAGGCTCATAGAGGGCAAATCCTGCATGCTCAGCCTCTCTCCAGCACCTGATCCAGCATGCAGAGGGTATGGAGATCTTTTTTCATCTCTCTCCCTCTTTCATTCCTGTCCATTTTTCATTCCTCCCATTCCTTCTTCACAAACACATGGGTGCATCTCTGCTTGTAGAAATCTCACAAAGTTATTCCTGCTTCATCACAGAAATGGTGATCCCCTGATTTCTCCTCTTACACTTTTTCCAGGAAGCTAGTCCTTGGCACTGCAGGGAGATGGATTATTTGATCTTTATTAATTTATTGAAGGGAAGGAAGAGGGTGGAAATTGCAATGAAAGGGACAGCCAGCAAGATGGAAAGGAAGAGAGGTTAAAAATGAAGTCATCATCTAATTGGCCCGCAGTGAATTATTCACATGTATAATCTTTTTAAAAAAAAAAAAATCAGCACAAGGCAATGCAAGTAAATGCTGTTCATGTTTAAAAGTCATTTCCATAAGTAAGTGCAATTTCTCTACTGTTTGCCCCTGTTTAATGAAGTGAAATCTTGTTTGCATTCCTCCCAATTTCCCAACGAAAGGCGCCCAAGCGTTTGCACCAAAATTACTCGGCCCAAATTAAAACCCTCCAACACTAAAAAAAAAAAAAAAGAGGAAAGGGGGGAAAAATCAGACTTATTTTTAAAATGCCTTAAGTGCATCCCAGCATCCTAATTTATTTTTAGACACTCATTATTAAGAGTAGTAGTAAGTTTCCCCTTCTCTCTCACTCTCTCTCTTATTTAAATGAACTTAATGGCAATAGATGCAAATGTCTGGAAGAGGAAAATAGTTAACATTTATTTATTCTTACTGTTGTCTCTTCCCTGGCTGGTGTCATTAGAACAGTTCGTTGCATCCCATTCGCTCCCATTAGCTCTGCTATCAGAGCCACCCAGCACGACTCCAGCACGGCTCGAAGTGCTTTCTGCGGCCCACATAGGGACTACATCATCATCTCCGAGGCACTGGCTTAATGACAAGAAAAAAAAACGGAATATATTGCACAGTGATCTGGGGAAACAACAACAAAACCCACCGCCACGGCCACTGCCACCCGATGCCATCTCCCCTTGACCTGGGTGCTGGGCCCCTGCCTTCGCAATTCATTGATCTGGGCAATGTGCAGAGAAATACGCCAGCAGGGACCTGGAGTCTTGGAAACGTGTTCAGGAGGACCCAGCGAGACTGGAATGGGTTCAAACAGCTGCTCAGTGCCAGCAAAACCATCTCCCCCCAACGCGGGTTTGCCATCCGGCCGGCTCCTGGCTCCCCGGCATGGGCAGGAGCAGCCAGACAGGGTGCAGTGGGGGGTTTGCACTCCCTCACTGGATGAACCCCACTTTCCTCCAGTGCCCCAGCCACTCCCTGGTGGGAGTGTTTCCTAAAGCAAACCAGACCAGATGCCACACGTGAGCAGCCATGCATGCCAGGGCCGCATGGCCCAAGGTGCCAGCTCCAGCCGACAGCGCAGGTCACCCCCACAGGGTGCATCGTCCCAGCCCTCCAGACACTGCTGCAGAGATAAGGGGCTTAGCCCTAAGCCCCTGCCCCGGGAGCAGTGGCCAAGGGCCATCGCTGGCAGGCAGCAGCCCAGAGAGGCAGTTGCCCCAGTGCCAAGGAGAAGTAGCCAAAACCCAACATCCCCCTGAGCACCAGGGTCCTCTCCTACCCCATGGACATGGAAGTAGACCTGGCCCACACCAGAGGGGCAAAATCCCTTTGCAAGCAAGAGGGAGATGACAGGTCACCCACCCAGAGTGCCCGCAGGTTAGGGAGTTTTCTGAGCCCTTCACCCCATAGGTGGCACATGGGCAAGGGTGGTGGTGAGCATGGGAGAGGGAGACCATGGCTCGGTGACAGCACCGGCTGACAAAGCAGCATTTGGGAGGGAGGACATCAGCATCTGCAGCTCTGACACATAAAAGAGAGGCGGCAGCTACTGCAGGTGGGGATGGGACCATGCAAAGGGCCCTCCCCCCTCCATAAAGTTGACATTGTCTCCCATGATAACTTTTCTGCTGAGGTAGGAGACACTTAACTGCAGAGTTGCACACAGCAAGTAGCTGCCCTCCCCCTTCCCATCTTCTCCCTCTCTCTCTCCAGCATCATTTACATCCTTAATTAGCTGTAATTCTGTAGTGCTCATTAGGGAAGGACTGGAAAATATCAAGAAGCCCACAAGCAGGGGGCTTCAGAGGAGAGGGAGGAAGAGGGGGATGCGGGAGTCAGGCTGAGAGGGGATGCCCAAGGGTGGATTGTGGAGCCAGGAGCCAGGAGCTACTTGCTTAATTCAGGTGGGATGATTACACTAATTTGGGAGCACTGATCCAGTGATGGGGTTAAAGAGGCCACACTGTCCCGCCTAGAAAGGCAGAAGGCTTGTCCAGAGGATAACAGCATCTCACCAAAAGGACTTGTTCTTACCTCCTTGCTCGCAGATAATGTCTCTCTGCTGGATCATTCAGTGCCCCACACTCTTCAAGTCAACAGTCAGGGGGAGGAGGAGGGCAACCTTCCCCTCCAATGCAGATAGCTGCACAAACCTCTTCTCTCCTCCAGCCTCATGAGGAATTATCCAGCAAAGATGTTTCTCTGGAAAATTGCAGCCGACTAGGCTAAAGCACTTCTGCCAGGTGTGATGCTGTGCTGCAATCTTTTGGTTGGAACAAGAAAGACCCAAAAGAGATCCAGAAGAAAATCTGCGTGAGTAGTTGGTTGTTTAAATTTTAAAGCAGATGTTCTCTTAATTTGAAACAAGGAGCATTTTGAATTTGACTTCAATGACCTAAAATAACAAAAAAGCAAGAAATTAGGACTTGAAACTATAGCCAAACTTCACATTCCAGGCTGTTAAATGAAATATATCCTTCAACCCCAAATGGATAAGCACTGTGAAGTTTTATTGTTGGTCCAGATATTTGATATAATTACTTTGGGGACCAGCAGCAGACCCAGGCAGTTCTAATCTGGACTCCCTTTTGCTCAGGAGTATACAAATGAAGAGGGAGTCAAGTCCTCCCTCTTCACAGTCTCAAGGTAGAAGACCATTAAGGAGGTACCGTTGCCTCCTTGCCTTAGTTAAGAACAGACAACAGGGAGATTAAGTGAATTGGGCAAGGACATAAAGGAAATCTGTGGCAGAGATAAGCAGTGACCCCAGACTTCCTAATGTCTCTCTTAGAATTACTAGTTACAATCCATCCTTCCTTACCCTCTAGCACATGGGCCTTTGTATGCAAACTTGCCCTTGTAATTCTGGGCACATCCTTGGCTATTTTTTAATTCACTAACTCACTGTATCTTTGCTTAAGGTTAGATGTGCATGTAGAAGTCTATCTAGGAATTCAGTGAAATTGATGGGGATAGTCTTTGCAAGTCCATCCTCCTCCTTTTCACTTGCTGGCAATATTGTGAGTCTACAGGATGAGCTGTGATGTTGTGTCCCACAAAAGACTCAAAATGACCACCAGTGCATGTGGGATTATTTACAAATATATGCGCATGTCCACAAATGGGCACCTGCATTTCCAAGCATCTTTTTTTTCAATTAACATCTTCAAATTCCTGTTGGTGTTTAGATGAAACTTGCAATTACAGCGAATCAGAATAGCCAAACATGTCAGAACAAGTCAAGAATAAACCCTGGTGAAGTATGACTTTATAGAAGTGCCTAGGACCTTTGCAAAACAGCCTTTTAGTGGTTTGTGTCACCAGCTCTGAGGTTTAACATAGGTTAACTCCCTTCGCACTTACCCGAGACAATTTATTTACATCCTTCAAGCAAAGAGAATTCTGGGCCATCTTTCTGTATTAACATCTGGCTTTTCCTGTAGTGTTTGATATCTAGATTTCTAAGGTCTTTACAAAGGCAATAAAATTTCCAGCTACACTCTACACGAAATTTGGGTTGCAAAGAAGTAGCAGTGGACCAGAGACTGCCTGGATCTCAATGTGGTGCTTTAAAGAGCATCTGTTCTGCAATTCTCTGTACTTTAACAATGACAAACCTTTAGAATGGATTTTGTCCATTACCACTAAAATATTTGGGAAGAAGGAAGAAGATTGTGGGGGAAAAAAAATAAAATAAAAAAAAAAAGCTAGGTCCACATTGCTATTAGAGATAGGTACAAGGAAAGATGCCTCATCACTGCCTGGGTGTAGAAGATAGGGATGCCAGTTGGCTTAGACCTCTGTGCAGCCTTAGTTCTGCCCATGGGATGTGCGTGGCTGGCAGGATTCTGCAGAGGGTAAATATCTGCTCCCAGAAATCCAGAGGAGGGTGTGGAAGTAGAAGGAGCTGCTTATGGTTGTTGCATAGCTCACAACTGTGAAGACCAGCTCCTGGGCAACAGCTGACGCTTGTATGAAGCCGTCTGCACTCTCCTGCTCTGCACTCAGCAATTTCCTTCAAAATGGCTGAAAAGTATCTTTTGCAAATTGCTTGTTAGTGGGTCCTTTGACACCGAGAGCACCAATGAATGATGTCATTCCCACAGCCTACTTGCCATCATTACAATTTCCTCTTCTGAACTTCATCCTTCTGCTCAAAAGCCTAGAGGAATAGCAGGAGCTTGCCTTTTTGCATTGCAGCAACAATCAGAAATCCTGAGCTCTGACAAACTGAGTCTGGGATGAGGTAAGGCTGAGCCGATGTCTAGAAAAACAGGTAAAGTATGAATCACAGATATTAAAATATGAGCCACCTTTCCCATGGTATGGTTTCAGGGCTGGATGAACCCAAGGCATAAAGTTGTGTTGTACACAACTGTCAGAATTGGCAGCAAATCTGCACCAGGGATGGATGGCTCTGTATGACCAAACAGAGGCAAGTGAAGAGGAACAAACTGACACGCACAGAAGCAAGCTCTCTGTGTGCGTATGTGGATAGGCACGTGGGGGTTAAATTACACATGTGTATGAGCATTTACACTTTTGTGTGCATGTTGGGGCTTGCCTGATCCTGCACATCAATGTGTGCAGATGCCAGGAAGGGAAGCAGGACTGCCCAGGCTGCACACCAGTTGAAGTGTGGGTGAGAGTTTGTGGACTGCTATTGAATAGTTTGCAGCATCAGCTAGCTGTAAGGGTTTATTTCCGATACAGAGCATTTCCGCTTTAAGAGTCAATGAAACCATTTCTGCAAACCTCTCACAGGTACCACACAGAGAATGTAACACCAAGGAAACATGGGGGATGATTTCTGGTCACTCAGACTGGTAACTCGGGGAGAAAGCCCAACCTGTTAAAAGAGAGCACTTGTGTAATTTGTAGAGACACTTGGCTGAATGAATAGCACTGTTCTGCACCCCCACTTTGCACGTATTCTTTTTGGTTTGCAGCAACATCTTTCTTCATCTCCCTAATTCTTTCACAGGGGCTTGGAAGAGACACAGATTTGCTCCATGCTAGCTTTCCTGGCATTACTGCCAGTGGTGACTCCTGCCGGGAGGAGCTGCAAGGAGAAGAGCCCTGAACTGTCTCACCCTGCATCCCTGCACTGCTCCACACCAGGCTGCCTGCAGGGCTGCAGCAGTCAGGATCCTTCCAGCCTCCAGCAGCCCTCCTCTCCCCTCCACACCCTTACCCCAGCTCTGCAGCCAGCTCAAAGCTTCCTCTACCCTTCTCCCAGGCACAGCCTCCTGATGGGACTTTGCTTGCTCTCTGGCCCAGGTCCAGACACAGTTTTAGAGCATCTCCTCCAGAAACGGGTCCTCTCTCAGCAGTCACAGCCAAGCCTAACAGTGC
>NW_010106209.1:17500-19077 GCF_000699245.1 Pterocles gutturalis | reverse complement strand
CCTCAACACCGCCCCCTGCTGACCCTGCTGGTGTAGCCGGTACCGCGCTCCTTGGGCGACCTGATCTTTCCCACAGAGACTCTGGCAGTGAGAGGGAGGGAGATTGATAGCAAGGAAAAGCAGTGGATGAAAAGTAAACTCACACTACATAAATTCTTAAATTATTTTTATAAGGACACAACATTGTAACGACTTGCCAAGAACAACACCAAAATTATTTCAAGGTTTCCCATTTGTTTGTAAAGTGAATATTAAAAGTGGAGGCAGCAGTCTCCTGGTGTTCCCCTGGGAACTGTTACTGTCCGTAGTAACGAGGTCATTCCTTTTTTATTAGGAGAAGGGTTTCTGTAAAGTTAAATGTGCTGACAGCCTCTTGCCTTTGATGTTGGGTTTCACCTCAGTCCCTCCTGCAGATATTGCTGCTCCTCCCTCGCAGAGACACATCCCTGACAAACAATCTCTCCTCTGTCTTCCCTACTTGTTTGTTTAGATGCATGATAGGCAGCTCTGTTAAAGGGCAGCACATGAAGGCAGGCTGGTGTTTCAGTGGACGGGAGAGATGTGAGAGATTTGGCTGTTGTAATTAAGTCAGCCTTCATTCCCCCAAACTGCCGGGACTCAGTACCCTTCACTTTATTGACCAGACAGATAATTACGGTGACAGCAGTCACAAATCCCCCAGTTACAGTTGCACTAAAATTGCTGTGGTGCCATGTTCAGACAAACACGGGTCCCACAGAGCCATTGCCACAAAGCCTGGCCTAGAAGGGGATGAGAGGAGGAGGGCCCCAGCTCCACGCCTGCTCCCCCAGGGTTCTCCTTGCTCTGCAGCTGCAGAGACAAGTCCTTCCTCCCTGGCAGAGTGGAAAAGCCCTTCCCCAGGAGGATACATGGGAATCTGTGCTGATGCCCTGTATTAGTTATCGCAGCTCCTGCTCAAGCACCTTCCCTGTCTAGTGACATGGACATTCCTGCAGAGTGGCCACCAAGCACTGTGCCTACCTGACCATGGCCAGCAAGGACGCTAAAGTATAGATCGGCTGTGGTCACCCCATGACACGCATCAACCAGCTGACCTATGTAAAAAAAAGGGACCTCTGGTAAGGATGGCACCAAATTAGCACTTGGAAGACTCAAGTCTGGGTTCTACAAAGAGTTTCCCGAAGGTCCTAGGCAAATTAACTAAACAGCCTCCACGGTAAAAGCACAGGATGGCCCCAAAAGCCTCATTCAGTGGCTGCTCGGAACCACGGCCACTGTGTGCTCTGTACCATGCATACACCACATCCAACACAGGGGAGCCCAAGTCCCAACGGCTCCTCAGCACAGCACAGTTACACAAAGAAACTAACATTTTTTTTTGTTTGAACATTAAACAGGCAACAATGCTCACAAAGTGTATTGTGCGTAGCCACTCCTTAGAGCAGCAAAAGATAAATAATACGTCCATGCTTCAAAGTGAAGTGCACATTGTGTGCGCCCAAATAATAAGAAATAATGTGTGTATCCTTGTTCATCATGGACATAGTAGGAAGAAATCAACTTCTTCCCTGGGAACAGGTGCTTAGAAATGATTT
>NW_010106209.1:0-12500 GCF_000699245.1 Pterocles gutturalis | reverse complement strand
CATCTCTGTAGACTACTCAGGGCAAGTGTTGGCACATGCTTACGTTTGCTCAAGGCCTGGCACAGCAGAGCCCTGCTCCCGTGCCCACAGCTTGCCTGGGGTCCATGCGGCAGCAGTGGCCGCAGGAGGCACTGCCTCTAGGTGACACCTATGCCAAGGGCCAGGGGGGCAGCAGAAGGGGTGAGTATCCTTCGAGGGGACACGGCACGTCACACCCGACAAGGCTTGTCCTCTGCAAAGGGATGTTGATGCTGCAGATTAAGTGCTTTTTCTGCAAGGACACAGCAGCCTTTCAAAAGGTATCAAATGCTTTCTCCGAGTTACTCAGTTATGCGTTCCAAACTCCCAAACTACACAAATCTCCTGAGAAAATGCAAGTCAGTCAGAGAGAGATCTTGGAGCCACTTCAAACGTATTGCCAATAATTCATGCAATGAGATTAAAAAAGCCATTTCTTCCTTTGCCAAGTACACAGAGACCAGAGTGTTCTCTATTGTGTAGGAACATCACAGCATGTAGCATTTGACAAGGAAAGGTCACTGGGGAGGGGCCACAACTTTTTTAAGAGGCTGCTACCAGTGTCCTTTGGAAAAACTGGTTTTACTCTGTAGCAAAAGCCCTAACTGAATGCCCTGCTAACTGGGCTGAAATACCTGCCTGTGGTTTCTTTTAAAGAGACTCTGTTGGAAGGTTTCGTGCTCTCTATCTGACCTGGGCCAAATCTTCTAGTGGTGTAAATCAGCAGACACCCATTGATTTATCCTGTCTGAGTATTTTAGTGCTCTAACGTCACGCTGCAGCAAGGGCAAGAACCAAGGCAGCAGAAACAAGCTGAAGGCAGAGGCTCAGGTTCAATGGAGTCTCAGCCTGATTCCCCTGGACTTCCAGGGACATGTGACATCTTTTTCAAGGGAATAGAAAAATTACTGGAAACTAGCCCTTAGTCAGACAAGGCAGGACAGGGAAAGACAGGTATTAGGAAGCATAAGCAAATGACCATAAATCTAGTGATGCTTCCAAAAACACTTCTTCATCCACACTGATAGGTAGGTGAAGAACAAATTCCAGCCACAGTGGATCTTTTAGTGTGTGTGCCACTTCATTCTCTAAGCCAATGGTTGCGGCCCCATAAAAATCCAGTCACACCAAATGTACATGCTTCTGTATGACGCAACATGAACTCTTCTGGAAACACACAAAAAACCTCTGAAAACAGTTCGCTGAACTGAGCAGCAAGTTTATGGGATCGGAGAGACTTCAAAATACCATTGGAAATCTTCACCAAAACACTACTGTGGTGTAAGGACAGCTCGTGAGACAACACAACAGAAACACGGATCCAAAATCTCCTCTCACTGTAATCAAAATGGAGCCATTTCATCGTGACTGATTTCATTGTGTCATTATCAATTTATCCCATATGAAGTGAGAGATGACCCTCAGCCCCAGGAGAATTAGTAAATGCTACGGGAGGGTGAGGAGCATATTGGGGGGTCTCTGAAAACACCAGTACAAGCTGCCTGTAGAAATCCCACCACAATCTCAGACAGAGACCATCCTCACAATGAGACACAATAGCAGGACAAAGCCAGGCAGCAGGGCTGTTAGAGTATCCATAGAAGTAAGAATGCAGGAAATACCAGGCTGTCCAGCCAGTGGACTGTCTAAGCTCATAACCTGTCTCCAACAGTTACTGTAATTCAGGAAAAAAAATGAATTCTGCACGAGGTAATTACATAACAAGGTACAAGTAACAAGATTTTCATGCAACTTCTCCCAAGCGCTGGCAATTTCCAGCTGGCTCCTCCACAGAGAAAATCCCATCCCAGACTTGACAGTACCTTTATAATTCAGGATTTCCTTGCGATCCACCTGAAACAGCCCATCCCTTTTTGTATCTTTCCAAGATCATGGCCTCATCAAATCGTTGTGCTGCAGAGTTTCATCACTAACAGCGCACTGGGCTGAAATAAAAAACAAAACCATATTTTTTTCTATCCGTTTTGAGTTACTACTAATTCAATTTCAGTGGCTACCAGTCACTGATTTCTAGAGAGGTCCATGAAAGGCTACTTGTTTTGTTACTGAGCAGACAGAAGGCATTCTGGTAGTTGTTAAAGAGTTTCTAGGAAATGGCAAGAGAATTAGAAAACCCTATGGCAATAGCAGGATGACTTCCATTTGTGTGTGTCTGTGGAGGGAAAGCCTGGTGACTCCGGCTGATGGTACGACCCCCTGGAACGCTGGGAAGTCCTGATTGCTTCATAGCTGTGAACAAGATTAACTGATGGAATTTGATCTCACCTGTAAATGTAATGAGCTGGGCTGATACAGGGATGCCAGTAAACCCCAGCAACTTCTCTGGTAGTTACAAAAGAGCCAATTCCTTACCCAAAGCAGCCCAGGTTACACAATTGCTGTTTACACCAGCAACTGAGCAGCCCGCCCAACACAGCTCACACTGTTTCATCTCGGGACATTAAGGAAATGCCCAGTGGAAATACCTGTGATTATCTTGTAGGGGCCAGCTGTAACTTCTGGGAGACAGAAAACAGACTCACCATTAAAAATGAGAATTTTCACCTTTGTGGGGAACTATCTCAGGAAGTATTGGGATGGAAGATGACATTACAGGACCATTCAAAAAACTGCAGTGTGATGTCCCCTTTCTAAAGGTCATTGGTGGCAAAGCCCACCATGAAGCCAATGAAATTTTTAGGTTTATGGCATTTACTCATCACTGTTGGCCAGAAAATTCCAAAGACAAAACACACCAAGAGTCCCGCTTGACAGCAAAATAAAAAAGCAGCAACATTAGCTTGCAACATGCTACAAAATGGCGAAGGGATCAGACTTGGTTTAGAGATCATGAAGTGGAGAGAGAATGAGAAAAGCCCATGGGAATACCAAGAGTTGCATCTGTGGATAACAGCTTGATGGCTCCAGCAGGCTGCGGGACCTACAGTATACATCAGGAAGGACTTGCAGAACTCTTGGAAGACACCATTTATTATTCATTTGGAAACACAGTTAACACCAGAGGGATTTGATCTCCCTCATAAAAGTGAACAATTTTTACTTAGAGCAGTCAAGTGACCACCAGGGCTTCTTCAGCCTGTGGGACCGCAGAGTACAGTTTTAAGAAGTTTTATTAACTTTAGTTTAAATCACTTCCAGTACTGATCCCCCTAAAGATCAAAGCTGTTCCATCATTTATACCTGGCAGGCAGTAAAAACCCTTACGCAAATCTGTAAGTCCCCTTGTTAAGTTTAACATTCATCACTTAACACCACTTAGCAGCCAGCCAGGGGAGAACGTGCCTGCCAGGCCCAGCTGGTCCCATCTGCATCTTTATATCAAGGATCCAAGGCTACCTAAAAGGAGCCAACGGCTTTGTCCAGTATCTGCTCCTCCAAAAGACACAGACAGGATATGTCCCTTGGAGAGTGTATCTTTGCTCCCCATTTCATCTGTGCCCCCATGGTAACCATGTCTGAATTCCTTAAGTTACTAGGAAATCTCAGAGTGCCGCAGAAAACATTTTGTGCCTAATGAGGCCTTCTTGGACCACAGTGTCATCAGACACTACCATGTCCTGCTAATGAGCTTCTCTCTGTGCAGCATGGAGCTGCACTGAACTGAACTCTCCCCATAGGACAACACGCCGTGAACTGGCAGATTAAACTTTCCACTGGACCAGGGACAGTTGCAAGGCACTGGGATGGCATCCAACTTCAGCTAAGTGGAGTAGGGATTGAGAACATGAATTTATAACCAACAACCATCAATGAGGCGTAGGGAGCCATGTGTACAACATACACTTGGGGAAGAAGACTGTGGACTAGAGAAGAGTTAATGCCACCTAATGTAGGGCAGGCAGGACATGAAAGGACCATATCCATCCACTAGAAAACTATATGGGAAAATACAGAGGCGGGACCATCATACCTTTAAAAAGAAAAAAAGAACAAAAAGGGCAGAAAATAGACACATCCAACTAATATTTGAAAGCAAGACTTCCCCTTCTTGGTTTTAGAAAATACATCCTGTACAGCCAAGGATGACTGGAAGGAGATCCAGTAGCCCTAGGCAGGGGCCAGAGTAGCAAGAGGGCAAATGGCCCATTCCTAAGAGATGACAAGTCTGTAATGCAAACTGTGATAGAGGGAGCAATGAAAGACAAGGATGTTCAGGAAGTGTAGTAGCAGGAACTACACAAGATAACACAAGAAAAATTAGATGGTGGAGAGATGGATACCATTCAGAAGAAAACTGCAGCTACCCAACACAACAGTTTCTGTTCCCCTTTGATTGGTACAAGTGCAGAGTCTCCACTATGTGATGTCCCAAATCATTTCTTTGGGAAACACCTTTTCCTGAAGTTTCCTCCTCTTTTTATTTCTCCCTTTCCCTCTCCTTCCTCTCTCCTGCTCCCCCCCTCCCTCCAAGCAGAGATACATTTCTCTCAGCTGCTTCGGTGCCTGTGACTTTACTGCATGGGGGAAGTCAGTCCAGAAGGTCACCTCTTTCATCAAGTATTCTATTTGCATCCAAAATTGTATGTACATGAAAAATGTGGTTGTGTGTTGCACCTAGCTGCAGACGCAGATGAAATTCTGTGGAAAGCCTGATGCACACTAACCTTTGCAGATGGTGCAGCTATTGCTGAAAAATGGATTGCTTAATAAAGCATATCATCCGACATATTTGCTGCTTGGCTAGCCAAATAGAAGTTGTTTTTTGCACAAATTTCCTTGTCAAATTTG
The DNA here is from genome assembly GCF_000699245.1 of Pterocles gutturalis. NCBI lineage: Eukaryota > Metazoa > Chordata > Aves > Pterocliformes > Pteroclidae > Pterocles > Pterocles gutturalis. Next base: position 7,733 of record NW_010106209.1, on the reverse strand, counting down.
TCAATGTTCATGTCATTTTTGCTTTAGGTCACAGAGCAAGGTGCAAATTCTTGGCATCTTTACTAGTTGCAAGCCAATTTCTGCTATTTCCAACAATGAAGTGAATTTCTCTGAGGATAAGACACTCACTTTATGGGGAGGAAAGGAAAACAGCAGGAAGTGGGTAATTTTTTTTTCTGGTATTTTTTTTGTTGTTGCTTTCTCTTTTCTTTTTACTCTTACTTTCTGAGGGATAATGTTTGCATTCATTTACAGACCTTGTTAATTCATAGCAGAGAGAAAGAGGCCTTTTAGCCTGTTAAATCATTTATTTTGTTTGACGATTTGGTGCAAGACGCACACAGACTGTTTGCATTGGTGCACAGAAAATGTACCCCCTTGTGCAGGAAAACTTGAAAGGCATTCTCAGATACGGAAGACAGGGGATTCTACCCTTTCATCTGTCTGCTAGAAGAGTCATTTTTAAGCCTCACAACCTCATACACTAAAAGCCACATAATGTGTCTGTTTTGTTTGCTTTTCTACCTGCTCTATATTCTTTGGCTCTGCCATCAGATACATCGTGTTCCCTGCTCAGAAGCACTGTTTTCAAGCCTATTCCCTTCCTCCTGGGTTTCAGACCTTTCTGCTATGTGGTCCCTTCCCTGACATAGGCATGGCGAGCAGCTCTCCTCAGAACCAAAGTGAAGGCTGCCATTATCGTATTTACTACAATCCCAACTTCAGTGGGGAGGGGCTTTTAAAAGGCAGCATGCTCTCACTGCACTGCCAAGAGGAAACACTGCCAACCCCAGGCCCCAAGGTACAGTCCATCAACAGGGCCACAAGGAACACAAGCAGCTCCTGTAAGAAAACATGGTGCATGCGTGGAAGGACTGGAGTCCCATTCCAGTCCTTTCTCCACCTCATGGCACGGCCAGGTCAGTTTATAGGCAAGAAAGGGCACTTCTGTGCCTCAGTAGCCCATCAGAAGACCAGACCCCGCTCCTTCAGTGGTGCTGCATGCAGTGCTGGCAGCATGCACTTTGGGGTACAGAGCTCCACATCCAGCCATCCATCCGATATACCACAGTGTATCCAGCCCTCTAAAAGGAGGGCGGCAATTAGGTGTCAGGCATGGTATTTATTTTGCATTTCCCTGTTTGTTCAGTACCTCAGCAGACACAGTGTTTACCATTTACTAGTAACAGATGCATTCCTTTCTGGGCTGTGCTATATTCCTGCAGCAATTACATTTCTCTTCGGAGGAATCATTTTTCCCTGAATTCCCACAAAGTCCTTTATCAAGTATAACCTTTTCCAAAGATGCAGTATTTGCCAAGTGCATCCTTCAGTGATCTATTCCTCTTAAAGGAGGACTTTGCTGCAGGAGACAGGCATTTGACATAATCCTATTTGCCTCCCAAATAGGCTGCCCCTTCACAAAGTACATTCTTCTGCAAGGAACGCTTTGTTTACAAGGTTTATTTTGTTAGCAGGTGTATTCCCACTAGTAAGTTTTCCACTGCACCATTTTTTTTTAAAGGTCTTGTTTGGTAGCCAGATAGCCGAGACTGCCTGTGATAAAGCCAGTACAAGTGATTAATAGCAAAGTCTCTGCCATTTTATTATTAATAGCAGTGTGTTGACTCAATTAAATCCAGCCTGCTTTTTTTGGCAGGCCTTCGCAATTATATATATCATTATGGGCTGCAGCCCAAATGCATCCTGGGAGTAGACCAGAACTCCACATTAACTTTTTCTGGCTCTCTCTTTGCAGGTTGGCCAGTGTAACATGGGCTATAACCAATCCAGGCTGCTTCAGGGATGTCAGAACAGAGAAAGAAGGACAAATGGAAGAGATGGGGACCACACCTAAAAAGGGCATGCTTCCCCACAGCCATAAACAGCCTAGCAAGCACATCCTGGATCCACCCCTCCACACTGAACCCCATAAACACGGTGTAATGTGTCTGGACAGTACCTGTTACCGGCAAGGGTGATTTTCCAGCACACTGAGGGGAGTGTTCAGCAATCCTTTCCAAAACAGACTTGCGAGCAGTTTGGCCTGGATTGAAGAGGCTCTGAACTGAGCTTCAAGCCTTTATTTTGAGACAGGCTCCAGTAACCTGTGTTTCATGGTGGTGAGAGACTCATCTCCTAGTAAAGCTGTAATGCCTCAACTCAAAGTATTACAAAGCATGCTGTAGGCATACTCTAGTGCTGGACACACTGCCCCTGCCTTTTGAAACATCCTGACTAGTCTGCTGGGAGGAAAGGCAGTCATGGGGCTAAGGCATAAGACTAGGACAGAGCCAAGTTAAGTTCTCAGCACTGATGTAGACTCCGTGTGTCATTGCAGGTGAGTCTTCTATTCATACAAAGTCCTGGGGCAGTACTCAAGACCGATAAGTCATTTAGATCACTTGTTATCTGGGAGCACCAAGCTTGGGTGCCTAAATGGTCAATGGGGACACACCAAGACAAGGGTAGATTGCCTTACCTCAGGTTCTGAAGGAAGCCGGGTTCTGCGGACCTAGACAGCTGGTGAAGTGAAACACTTGTGGTTTTCTCACAGCCTTTTGTGACAGCCCATCCATAAAATTATGTCCTGTTAATCATGGGAGAAAGCTCTTTTTTGACATGAATCTTGTATATACAGCACATAGCACAGTGGAAGTCTGATCTGAGTTTTAGGCCTTGCCATCACCGAAGTAACAAATCAGAGTCATGAAGTGCTGGAGGAACAACCAAATCTGGCCCCTTGCAAAAGCAGCATATGCTGCCCAGCAGCACTGACCCATCACTGTCCTTTGCTGACTGGGTGGGCTTCATCTTCCTGCAACCTGCTAACCAGAACTGGCAACTGCAGCTATATCCTTTAGCATGCATATGATCTGTGATACCTCTCACTATGAGTGCTGGATTTTTCTTCCCAAGACCATTGCCCTCTACAGCTGTGGATCTAGATTCTTCTCTTCAGGCTCAATGGAGCCTGGAAGCATCCCACCTTCCTGTAGGTACCCAGGGCACCACCCCTCTTCCTCCAGCATTAGAGGAGATCCCACCAGCCACAGCTGATGCCCCACAAGAACCAGTAGATCATGTTTCCCATTATCTGAACACAGAGCTTTGCAGCAGAAGGCTCTTTCCAGCTTGTGCTACTTCATCTTCCAGAAGCCCATTAAGACAGGAGGGCACACTGTGCTTTCCATCCCAGCTTGGCCTGTCTCCATCCACGTCGTCCATCTGGTTTATTTGCTGGCATCAGACAATCCACAGCTGTAGGGCTCTTGCTAAACCAGGGTGGAAGAGCTTAAATGCTTGGCCTATAATCTCCTCCCAGTGCCTGCTGTGCCTTTGTGGAAATAATTCTGCTGCTGGACAAGGAAGTGCAGAGGAGCTCTGCTGTCTATATTCCCCTGTACAGCTCAGCAGTTGCAGAGATTACTTCATTTGTACCCAGCTCCAGACACTGATGAAGCTGATAGTTGCAGAGTGGGACTGCAGCACTGAATACGGGTGACAGACCATGTCTGTCCCACAGATCTGTAGACCTGACAGATCCATGGAAGTCCTCAAGGAAAGTTCCCATCAACCTGTGCAGATGCGTAGCTCCATAAGCCCCTCTGGGGTGTCGCAGACAAGAAACAGTCTGGTTGGAACCCACTACTGAGCTTTCCCTCGTAAAAGGGGCGGGTTTATCACTATTTCTACAGACCCAGATGGTGAGTGGCTTCCCACTATGACCTCCCTTGTTTCTTCCATCCCAGAGGGTGGATTTCCCAACCGAAGGCCAAGCTTTGGCAGGGAAAGTCCTCAAGCTGTCACCTCCCTTTCTGAGCACCCAAGCAGAGCTTGTGAAGAGTGAGTGCCTTCCTGAGGAACCTCAGCAACATGAGCAAACGCCACCTGTGACAATACTGAGTTCAAGTACCCTCAGTGTGTCTGGGAAAGACTGAGGGAGTTCTGGCAGACTGGACAGGATGCACACATAGCAGTGGGTAAGAGGGGACCAGGAGGATTGATGGAGACATTTGGGGGTTTTGTATTTTGTGGATTCTTCCCAGACAAAAGATGCTGCAGAATCATGGCTGCAGCTCACAGGAGAGCCTCTCCCAGCAGTATGCCTGCTTTGCCCATGCCTATAGCCATAAGAAAGACAAACACAATTCTGGTCAATGATCTTCAGAAATCTGTTAAAAGATGATGTACCCTTCATGGACTAGGTGGATACAGCAGCCACATCCACACAATGACTGGACAATGCCACTTCGTTTAAAAATATGTTAAGAATCTAAGATGTGTTCTAGTCTTGTTTCAACAGTAATCTCATTTTGATTTTTAGAAGCTGGGCAGAGGAAAAGGACTTTTTTTGCAGTATATTAGAAGCAAGAGTCAATTCTCTTCCAAACATGCATGCTTTCCCCGCTACCGTGTATACCAGACCCAGACTGACCCACATCTCTTCCCCAGAAGAACAGGAGTCAAGCATTACTCTAGAGAACCCAGTCACAGTCCAGTACCCAAAGTTTCATTATCTAGAGCAACATCACATATCCTGCTCTAGACATGGGGCTACTGACTTCCAGAGTGATGTCAGTAGTTCCCCTCACCTCAGGGCCTTTTTATTTTTAAGCGCAATACCAGACATGCAGAGAAGTCAAAGTTCTCGAGCCCACTGGTAATAAACCAGAATGCTTATTACCTCAGTGACTAAGTTCTGCCTTCCTCTGAGACTTCCCTGAACCCCAGGATAGGCGACCACAAGAGAGGAGATGATCAGACATTTGCAAGGGCTGTCATTGTCGCCCCAGGACCAGTTAGTGGGAACTGAGCTGTTATTGCTTCTCTGTTATCAGTTACGGCAGGAGCTTCCTTGCCTTGTGGCTGAGACTACATTGTACCAATGACTCACTGAACATAACTAAACCATGTAAAATGTCATCCTGTGTTTGCCATTAATAAGTTTTCAATTAATAATACAAATTGCCAAGAATACCCTGAGCCTGAAACTCAGCGCTGTGCTGCCTAGCAGAGCCAATCAAGGCACTCTTATAGTCAAGCCACAATTAAGTTGTTTGGCTTTCTAGGAAAGATCACTCCCTGCTGCTGTAATTAGAAAACCTCCACCCCAGCATATATACAGACTGTACGGCCCCATGTGTGATGAGACCTTCTGTGACTTAAGAGGAACTTAAGAGGAAAGCTTTCAGAGTGCAAAGGTTTTATTTTTAAATATTGCAAGACCTGACTCTGCTTACTTGCTGGTGTAAGTTACCCACTGATGTACATGGGGTTGCAGGAAGACAAGAACCAGAGCTGTGTTTAGGAGGGCCATAGTCAAAATCAAATGCACCCAAAATCACAGATACTATTGTGATGCCAGCTGACACCAGATCTTCCACCACACATGCAGTTTTTCAAACCCCAGTGTATACAAATGGATTTTTCCCTCTTCTCAGCACAAGTACACAGGGAACCACAGGCAGATTTAGGCTGGCATCAAACACATCAACCTTTCTGAAGGTAGATCTAAAAAGCATGAGGACATGGCCTAGGCCATGTGTATGCCCTCACACACATAATGGCAAAGACAAGGAACGCATTGCCACCTATCTGGGCCCTGCACCCAGCTCACCATACCTGGACAAAAATATTCCTCTCTCTGGTCTGCAGACAAAGCAACTCCCCAGGGGCATCCTCTTTCACAGATACACAGAGCAAGGTATCTTCCTTATTTCTGCATCACTCATGCAACACCTTCTCTGTGCCTACAGCCATACACAATCTCTTGCCGTCTGTACACATCTACGTCCACAACATACACACCCTCTCAGTAAGCAGGCATGCAGGCAGACTCACACACACATACATGCATACCAGCTCCAGGAGGAGCTCCAGGTATTAAGAGATAAACCTCCCAGCTCAGAAAGCCCAATGAATGGAATAATTAATTTTCTGATGAGCATAAATATCATGCAAAGGCACCCACCCGGATATGGTGGAGCAATTCCAGCCAATATCCATGTGATACGGATATTTGGATTCACCCGTCCCCAACTTCTCCTCTCAGTAGTGCTGACAGCAGCAAAGCTGAGCTTGCTGCACTGATTGGGAAGGCCTCCCAGATCTGACTGGCTGGGCTGGGTAGCAGAAGTGTGCATAGCCCTTACCACCAAAGACAGAGAGAACTTGCCAACTCCCATCCCTCAACCTACGATTCCCATATGAAATAATTGCCTCCCAACACCTGCTCCCGACTCTGGTCTCTGGGGCATGGAAGAGAATTGCACAAGCAGCATCAGTGTGCTCAAACCTGATGGTCCTCTATGGTGGAGAATTAAGAGCAAATCCCTGATGCAAGAGCACTAATTCTCTAGGCTACAAATCGAACTTCCATCAGCCCCCTGTTTTCTCCCATCCTGGCTTAAGCCAACTTGTTCTCCATCTTGCAAAGAGGGATTAAAATGCTCGCAGAGAGCAACTACAGACCCTAATCCTAGGGGGCAGAGGAAGAGGGAGCTTAGAGATGGACAGGGGATGCTAGGCAGAATGGTACAGTTAGACAGTGTCTCAAATTGCACCCAAAACCAGAGGCCAGTTACAGAGCTGTGATGCTCCTAAAGTCTTGAGATATACAGGTATTTCCTTCTGTGCAAATGTTCAGCCAGTGTTGCTTTAGCATAATTGACCAGTCTAGACAGAAACGGAAAGAATGAGCTTACCATGCTGGAGATCTGAGTCCAATTTACAGCTCTGCCTTCAGCTTTGCATGTGATCAGGGACAAGCCACCTCTGTTCCACAGTGGTAAGACTAACATAGAAATACTTGGCTTGAATGTTTTGATTGTAAGCTTCTCAGATTGCAAGCTCGTAAAGAACTCAGGTCAGGAGCTAGACCAGGACAGCGCTAGTTGCCTTATAATAAAAGGATCCCTTGCTGCGGTAGCAAAAGCACTAGCATGCATGGATAGACTAACAGTCATTTGCACATTGCCCAAGATACACATGTGTATCTGTACTCCTTGCATGGTGTTACATGTTATATCAGCAGTCTCTGCGCACATCCCACCTCTTCAGTCCTTTTATCTTGGAATTCGCATTAGGGACAAAAGTACCTGGCACAACTCTTTCCAGAAGACCTGAGGCCAGGAACTTAACTGTATACTCTTAGAGGGGAATTTGCCAACAATTTTTGCAAGAGTTCAAGTCTGAGCCAAACTTCAGTGTGATAAAGTCAACTATCCATTGTGTAGATTGGATTCTATCAACCTTCAGTTCTGATCCTCTCCAGTACAGTTGGATCTTTGAATTTTTGCATCCACGGTTGTGACGCTTAAAAATACCACTTGGCTTTTACCGGGAACTGGCAAATCTAACACTCCTTTGTGTGTATGAGAAATCTCTTAATCTTCTCTTTTTCTCTAAGAGAAACTAGGAAAAGGACTCAAATATCTTACTGTAAAATTGAAGCTTACAAGTAAAAGCAGAGTCGTGAAATGAAAAGCTAAAGGTCCTTAGTCCTGCTGACCTTGCTTTTTCAGCTCCTGGGGTTGTTGCCCATCCACAAGAGTGCATTATGTCGCTATTTATATTTGCTAATAGGTCCCACAAAAGAGAGAAAGGATTGTTGTGTAAGTCATTGCCCCAGTTCAGAGTACATCGGGAAATTCCCACGGATATATACAATACAGAAGCAAACAAAGACATCCAAATATCTGCCTAGTTGTCTTGGTGTCAGGACCACCACC
>NW_010106208.1:8047-8249 GCF_000699245.1 Pterocles gutturalis | reverse complement strand
CGCCGCAGCACCGATGGGGACGTCTCTCCTATCCTATCCGCCGGCTTTTTGGGGGTCTCTGGTTCCTCTTCATCTGCTGGTTTTCCGTATTCCCGTCGTCTAGCCCCGAGCAAAGGACTCGCCATCCTCCCTGGATCCGCAGCATCCCCGGACCTGGCAGCGCTCCGGGAAGAAGCCGGCCGGCTCGGGGCTGGGTCCTTCA
>NW_010106208.1:3707-8016 GCF_000699245.1 Pterocles gutturalis | reverse complement strand
CGGGGCTGGTTCCTTCCCGTCTCTGCTCACCCTAAATGACAGACATCGGCGTTAGTTTCAGCTGCGTGGTTTCCAGTGACTGTAATGTCATTCAGCAAGGACAAGGCTGAGCAGCGAAAGCCAGTGCTGGCAGGGCAGTCTCAGAATAAAGCCCTGCTGCTGCACCGAGCAGTTGGGCAATGCCCAAAGATTTTATCTGAAATAACTCTAAATCATCCAACTCAGCTGCAGCCGCGGCACAGGGAGTGGGACATGACTGGCTTCAGCTCTGCCGAACCAACACGTACCTCCCCATGTCCTTTTCTTCTTGACAGATTTCAGCAATAGGTAGGATTTATTTTATTTCTGTCAAAGCCAAAGATTATTCACTAATATTTGATGAAACCAGCTCACAAAGCACCCCGAGTGCATCTTAACGTGATAGCGGGTCACCCAGGGACCTGCTGGGGAGGGAAAATATTTGCGAAAAGCAAGAGTCTAATAATGCCTGGCTGGGGGCTGCACCCTGAAAAGTGACTGACAGAAATGATGGGAGGGGATGGGACCCCCCCCGGCAAACAAGGGCTGATGCAGGAAAAGAGAGGGAAGGGCAGAGCAAAGCAGCAGAACCCAAATATAAACATCCCTGGGAGGCCAAGCAAGCTTCAAGGCACAGGAGTGCTCATCAAGTTTTACACGGCAGGTAACGGAGCATCCTGCCCCGGGAATGCCGGGGTTGCCATGGGAACAGGATGAGAGCGGAAAATCCCAGCCACGGCACTGGACCCGGTCACACAAGGCTCCGCTGACCCGTGAAATAATTGACATGCCGAGATGGGCTGAGAGGACAAACTCCACGGCTGGAAACGTGAGTGATGGCAGAAGCGATGGGTAACAGAGCGGTTTGCTGTCCCCACGCCTGCTGGCACAGCCCAGGGACAGAGCCACCCGCCCGGCCCCGCACTCACCCTGCGCCCACAGCTCCCTAAATGGGTCCAAACTGTTCGATTATCCAACACAAAATGAATTAACCAGAGATCTAATCTCCCTGGATTGCTGAAGCCTCCCAGCTGATTAATAGTTTGAGACATTTCGATAATGCAGCTTTTTAGGAGCCTAAACTGCATCTTACCTAAATAGCTGGTGTAATCCTTCCGTGAGAATTTGCACAGAAATTGCTCCAATCACTCTCTACATTTCCAAATAATGTTGTAAACTGACTGCTGCACAACCGGCTTTCATAAATTAAACAGCCAGCTGCAATATTTCCCTTTGGTTTTTAAGACTCCGATAAAAGTGAGCTGGAGAGGTAAGAAACGCTAATGGACTGTGAACACGGACCGTTTACCCACCATTTATTGTCCTGTTCAGCATGACAGGCAGTTACTATTTTTATTAAAACCTTTAGAGCCTGAAACGCAGCGAGAGCTGCAAACGCGGGATTGTTCCTGCAGCTCCCGCGGTTGGTACGGGTCTGGGGGCCACAGGGGTCCAAGCAGGGACCCGCTGTGTGATGGAGCATCTCTGCCCATGCTCCCCATGCCCTGGTTTGCAGCAGAGGAGCTGAAGCCCAAGATCGCCCCATCCTCCTCCTCTCTCCTGCCCATTCCTGTTGGCGGCATTTGTTATGTGAAGCCTGACGGCACAGGCTGGGGAAGGGCTGGGGTCCCCCGGGACGCCGCGTCTCTCCGGGCACGGCTCGTTGGCCCAGCACCACTGGCAGGTCGGTGCCAGGGTTGTGGCACGTTAACCCTGAGCAGCACCCGCTGCCTGGCACGTGCACACGAGGCCTGATTGGATTTGAAATGAAAATGCAAATATTCCTCGGGGTTTTCACCAGCGGGAACAAGGCACCGTGCGGTGGGGAAGCACTGCAGGGATTTCTCCGCTTTTGATGCTTTTCCCTCCTCTGGCTTTCCAGAATCTAAAGTGCTCAGATCCTACCAGCAAAATCCATCAGTGCTTCTCCTCCCAGGAAGCCAAGACTTGCTTCGCCCCCCTCCAGAGACCCTTCCCGCAGCGGCTCTGGGCTGCTGCCCGCCCGGCCCAGCCCCCACCACAGCGTGCCCCCGCTCCCACTTCAATCAATTGAACTCCAGTTCAGTTAATGACTTTCTGCATGAGGAGCCTGAGGACCACACAGTAATTTCTCTCATGCAACAGGTTTCTGACGGCTGGGCTGATAAAATCCCTCCAGGAACAAGCCCAGAGGCCAGTGCCAGTGCTGCCGCATCCTGCTGGGCTGCCATCCCCCACTGCCAACCGAGCCACGCCACCGTACCAGCACCCCAACCGCATCACTTGTTCCTTTAACCCTACCATGATGGCTGACAAAACCCCCACCCCAAAGTCAGAGCTCATCTCCTCCTGGCTGTGCTCAAGCCTCCCCACAAGCGCCAGACCCTGTCCCATCCTGCAGCATCCTCTGCTCGCCCATAAACCCCGAGCTAAGGGATGGTGTGCCACCAGTATCTCCCAGGGCTTGGAACAGCCCAAGGACCCCTGGGCAGGAGTGGGGGCGGGTGATGCTGCGGGAGGCAGGACCCCAGCATGGTCCAGCCGCCGGGCAATGCCAGGGATGGTTTTCCCCAGCCAAAAGCAAAAGCAGAACTGGGAAGGCATCTGTAAGCCAAATGGAGTTCTGCAATATGTCATTCACACCAAAGCAAATGACAGACAACAATAATTAGTGAAGATTACATAGCAATTAACATGATTACAATTATGCTCGTTGAAATAATTTGTACAATAAAATCCACACATGCACTGCAACACATGGGCAGGGATGGAAGTGTGGCTCGGATGCTTCTCCTGGCGGCTCGGAAATAATGCCAAGAGAACCCCGTACCGGGAGGGAGCAGGGACTGGCCTGATTTCCTTCAGACGAGGACTTTCTCATCATCTAGAGAAGAGCTCCCAGTTCCCCACTGGATGATTTGCTTTTGACACAATAATGTTTAAAAATAAACGTGTCGGATCCCCGCCAGCCTTGGGACCCGGGCGCCTGGTTTCGTGGAACCAGGAGAAACCCCACCCGCCTGGCAAGGGGCAGAATAAAGACATAAAGTTTTGAATTGGCTTCCTAAGAAAAAAAAAAACCTGCTGGTTTATTTCAGCTCCGCAATGTGTCATATTTACTGAGGCTCAGCCCTGCTGGCCAACATTTTGTACAAGCACTTAAATAGCAGAGACTTAAAGCAAATGTTAATCAAATCTCTCATTCCCGCACGCTACCCTGACGATAACAGCCTTCCACGCTTCCCCTGGCTTCTGGCAGCTGTTTGCTCAGGAAATATCCCATATGTAGTGCTGAGGAGCGAACTCGAGCAAGATTCATTTTTCATTACTGGGTGCTTGTGGAAGACAAAGGAATCTTAATGAGAAGAGCTCGTTTGGCTGATCTCGTTTTTATTACCTTACCCGTCTCTTCGTCTGTTTGTTTGCATTCCGTATCGCTTCCCCTCTCACATCTCCACCTTAGATTAGCCAAAGCCAAACAGAGCTGCGGCAGCGAGATTTGCAGTTCACCTCCTGATGACCCCCCGGATGGAGGCACATTGTCACACTGTCCCCAGGTCTGGGTACCAATTGCCTCTCACAACGGCCAGCATCACTCCAGTAAGTTATTTTTATTAAGCCCCAAGCCTACATACCTGCACTTGTATTATAAATTCAGTGTATTTCAGCCCAGAAATCTATTAGCCATCACTTCTGATTGCTGCCATTCGATTACAACCAACGCTGGGTTATTTGGACCAACGCCCTGTAAGCACTGCTGATGAATTCCTTTTCTGATGGGTGCTGCGGTGGGACACTGGTCTCAGGGCTCCCCCCATCCCCTCCCCAGGTCCCAGCCCTTCCCCACCACCCTTCAGTTCTGCCTTGTATCAGCAACGGAGCGCTTCAAACCGCTGCAGCATGCTGGAGGCGTCTGCTGCCCAGGGAGCTGCTCTTCAGCAGATTAATTCTGGCAATAGTTATTTCAGTGTGCCGAGCAGGTGAATGCAGCGGGGACCCATCGCGCCAGAATCGGAGCAGGGAGCTTAATACAAATGTCTGCACTGAAACGGCAGCTGGCAAACCCACCAACCTCGCCCTGCTCCCAGCGAATACCCACGGACCTGCACATGGGCAGGGAGCAGGCGGGTGCCGCAGCAACTGGCCCCTGCCCCAGCTCCGGGAGAATGGGGGGAAAAGCCGGGAAAATCATGATGGATGTCCTGATATTGGGAAAGTGGGGCGGCAGGGAGATGCTGAGTCAGGCTGCAGGCAGGGCTGCAGGGTGCAGGCAGGGGTACCCCCAGGGCTGCAGGCAGGGATGGCGGGAAGG
>NW_010106208.1:2878-3191 GCF_000699245.1 Pterocles gutturalis | reverse complement strand
TTTTTCCACGCGGCTGCCACCAATCAATCCCGCGGCAATCAATGCTGCAGACCACATGCAGAAAAGCACGTTTTCGTTTGGTACCAAGCGATGGTTCTGCAGATCTTTGTGTGTGAAGCAGAGAAGCCACCTTCCCTACATGGGGGTGATGCCCCCTGGAGCCACTTTGGCCCCCGTGGGTTTGGCTCTGGGCTGGAGGGTCGCAGGCAGCCCTGATTCGGGCTGGGTGCCCGGGCACCCACTGACCCCCCGGCAGCCCAGATGCCGAGCACCCGGGGCCGGCTCCGTGGGAGCCCCGCTGAGGCAGGGTGGG
>NW_010106208.1:2105-2816 GCF_000699245.1 Pterocles gutturalis | reverse complement strand
GAAATTACCATATTTTATATTAGAACAGCATAAACGCATCCCGTTTCCTCCACCGAGAAAGGCAAGCATATGGCATACAAATCCTCAGCTAGGCTGCATCGCCTCTTTAAATTATCTCTGGAGAATGCATCAAGGGATGTTATACTGCTGGAAGCATGTTTTTGATGTAGCGACTTTCATCCTGCATCACACTGATCCTCGCGTGGCAGCGACTACCCTCCTTGATTCGATGTTTTGACCCTAAATACCGCAGGTCCCCCCCGATCTCCGCCCTGCACGCCCTGAAGATGCCCAGCTGAAGTGCCCACCGTCCCCAGGCTCCCCACGCCGAGCCGTGGGGGTTCCCTGACCCCCAGCACCCACTGGGCATTGCAGTGGTGCTGCCGCGATGCTCCTCGCTGCGCTGTGGGGCCCGACTTCATTTTTTCCATGGGAAAATAAAAGCCAAAGGGAGCACGCAGAGGAGACACAGCAGTTTGGGATGCTCAGAGCTGCTGAGGGAGTTACAGGATCCACCCTCCTCATGTGTCCCCTAATTTGAGGGGCCACGAGAAGCACAGCCTGCAGCCTGCTCCTGCCTCTCACACTTTTTTTTTTTAAATTAAAAAAAGACAGGAGGGTTTAAAACACCTTTGTGATGGCTTGCTGCTGCAAGAAGATATTTTTCTACCCTCCATGCATCTGCGAGATGCCGGAGCTGGCACCAAGCGG
>NW_010106208.1:822-1906 GCF_000699245.1 Pterocles gutturalis | reverse complement strand
AGGACTTGACACTCTCGGCGGGCTCCAGGCTGAGCACAGAGCCGACGGTGGAGCAGGTGTCCCTGCGGGGAGAGGAGACACGCCGTTAGTGCCGCACGGGCAGGCAAGGGGCTGGTGGCACCAGGACGGGGTCCTGGGGTATGTGCGAGGGTGATGCTGGGCACAGACTGGGGGCTCCTGCACAGCCCCCACACCAGCAGCTCCAGCTGAGGGCTGCTCTGGCGGCTTTGCAGCACAGATCAGATAAAACACCCCTTTCCAGCCACCCTGGTCCTGTGCCAATGCTGCTGCCATTAACTCTGCCCCTCATGCCTTTACAAGCGCCCTGCAGCCTGCAGAGAGCAGGCAGGAAAACCCCGCTGCTGCCTGCAGTGCCCAGGACGGGAGCTGCAGCGATGGAGCCAGTGTGACCCCAGCACCCCGCTGTGCCCTGTGCACCCCTGGGACCCCCCTGGCTGGAGCTGCCCCCACCTGCCTGCTGGGACCCCCCAGACCCACTGCAGGGGATGAAATCCTTTAGGATCTCAGTTTTCCGTTAAAGCCTGAGATCAGCGGCATATTCTGGAAGCGCATCCCACCGGTTTAGCAGACAGAGCTCAAGGGGAAAGCGAGCAGGTCGATGTGGGGCACGCAAAGCCAGTGCCTCTGAAAGCCCGTCTGTGCCCTGGGCAGAATGTGGGGGGCTGGTGGTCCGGAACCCACCGCACAGCCCGGTGCAGGGGCTCCCAGGGCTCGCTCATATCTCCCTCCCGGAGCAGAGTGGCTCCTGCGCCGTCTGCACGCCGCGGCCACGGGACAGGGAGAGGAATGGCTGCACGGCCACCCTGGACCCCCCCAGGAGTCTGATGGGGTGCAAAGCCTCCCAGACTCACTGCACCAAACCCTGCTGCTCTGGCTGGGGTACGACCAGAGCTGGGCTGTGCCCTGATGGCACCAACAGCCCGAGCTGCATGGCTAGAGACCCCCCCTCCCTTCCCTGCACCGCCCGGGTCCTGGGCTGCAAACGGACCCCCATGCATGCCCCCCAGCACAGAGCTGGGGGCTGCTGCAGCGTTTGTTGCGTTTGCACCCACAGCCCATCCCT
>NW_010106208.1:0-806 GCF_000699245.1 Pterocles gutturalis | reverse complement strand
CAGAAACCATTGCTGTTCTGCACGCTGCGGCCGTCCCTGCCGGGAAGCACTTCTCGTCTCCCGCTGACGCGTGGATTCTATTGGAAATCACTCTGGCTTTGTGAAGGAGTGAATTTCTGAGCTCAGGGGTTTTATCTCACTCTTCCCCAGATTAATCACTACATAAAGAAAATCTCATGGCATGGTGACAAGCACATCTCAGCTTTACTTTTAAAATGCATTTATCTATTTTGTCTCCATTTGTCGTGATGCCCCTTTAGCAGTGTAACAGAGGGGAAAATTGGAGGGCTGCAGAAATAACACCTGAAAAATTCACTGGAATTTCTTTCCCATTTTCTCCTAGCAAAATCCTCTACGCAGTCTGCCCAGCATCACTGGTTCCTCCAGCCCTGAGCTCCTGGAGCTGATCAAAGTGCAGGATTTTCAGCCCATAAACCCAGTGCTGAGGCCCCCTCTGAGGCGTGCCAGCACGCCACACTGCTGGGGTCCGGAGCTTGCTCTGCAAACTGGGCTGCTCCCACCCTTTTGGCTTGCTTTACACTGGGCCACACAGCATGATTTTAAAGGTGACACCTTCTCATGAAACCTTCATTAACATGAAGTTTCCTGTTCATGAACACACGCTGCTGCAGCGAAAATGCCCAAGGATGAAGCCGTGCAGCTACAGCCACCCTGGCATCGCCCTTGCATGGTGCAGCATCCCAGCCTGCCCCTCTGCAGCCCCCCCAGCACCCTCCTCACCTCTCGGCATCGCTCTCGTCGCTGGAGCGCAGCTCCTCCAGGGCCAGCTGCAGGTCGGCGATGCG
>NW_010106207.1:286-5821 GCF_000699245.1 Pterocles gutturalis | reverse complement strand
TAACATTCTGTGATTCTGTGATTTTGTGACCTGTTCACACTTTCAAAAAGCCTTTAAAAGCAAAAGTTCTTTTCTGTTCTTGATTCACTTCCCTGATTTAGCCCCCACTCTTGCTGACCAAACTCTCTGAAATGTAGAATTCACTAAAATCTTCTGACCAGCTTCATAGTAGGAAACACACTAACGTTCAGAGCATCCCATGAAGCAGTCCAGTTTTCCACTGAAAGATACAACCTGTTTGAACAGTGCTGCTTTTTTTCTAGGTTGTGTTTTTTTTTTTTTTTAACATCTGAAATAAAATTTCTTTTAACAGGCCTTCTTTTACAATTCCATGAGAAGTTATTTAATTTTTTCCTCTTTAGCCGTCTTTAATTTCCAGTGGTAATCTCACCACAAACTACTAATCTATCGCTGTAATGAACTCCCAGAAATCTTCCCATTGCTTTCAGCTCTGTCCTGAAATTTCTAGGGAAAACCCACTGATGATGAAGGAAAGCACATTCCAGACAAATTCTTCTATTTTATTTGACATTCCTGTTGTACTACACAAAAAGCTGACAGCCCCTGATCACCTACATTCGTTATTTGAACAGGAAAAAATGCAGCGAGTTCCCTGCTTCCACCACCAACAGAACACTGCAGTGATCATCCTTCTAACAACAATCACAGTTTTTTCTGAGGCAAATTGAAGTTTGTGATTTTTTAAATGTAATATTCACTATTAAAATTAAGCACAAATACATGTGGGTATTTTTTGTTGTTGTTTTTGGTTTTTTTTTTTAAACAAAAAGCTATATTATGTCTCAGAAAACTCTGTTACACTTGAAACAAAGGTTGGGTTTTCTATCGTGCACTGTGTACTTTAATAAAAGGGGCTTAAAACGGAAATGAAACAAATCTAGCATTAGAAAAATAAGCAGAATCAAAATCCATTTAACTGAAACCTGAAGCTCTTTATATTTAAATCATAATACACTTACAGTAGCAGCTTCTCTAAAAACTGTCCTTGTCAGAGATAGCCCTTTATTCTTTCCTCTGTATTGCTTGTCAAGTGGCTAATTCAAGTAGCTAATTGTGAAAATAACTAATCCAACCGCCATGTATTCCTTCAATTATTTTCTTCTTCATCCCTTTTCTATTCTTATTCCCATGCACTTTTTACATCATCTTTTAATTGGATTATAAGGACAAGCAATGTATGCCAACACACAATACCCAAAGCCAAGGATCTCTGATGATCTTCTATGCATCTGGGCTCAATAATAAAAATAATCTAGAATAACAATATCTTCTTAAAATATGGAATAATATACAATAATACTAAATGCAATTTTCCACCATTGATGAAGACCCTTCAAAGAACAGTCAATACTTTAGATAATACCATTTGGATGAACAGACTATTAAATCTTATAAACTCTCTGAAAGGGTCCCTCCATATGAGCCAAGAAAATGCCATCGATACGTTTTATACATCGAGCCTGTATAAAATGTTATAAGCTTTCCCCTTGGCCTTAGATAGTTTACAATAATTTTTCGTGTAAAAACTATGAGGGTGGAGACTCGTGTGTGAAAGACGAATATTAGACACAAGAGAATTCTGGTTGTCATAGCCCAACTTGAGCTGGGCAAAACTGGATATGAAAACTCTTGGAGACTGACTCAAAACTATCTGGTGGATTACTTCACATTAAGAAAAAAAAAAAAAAAAAGCCAAGCAGCTATTTTTATTTTACACTTGGCCTTGAGTGTAAACATATCACCTCCAATGAATTAGCCATCACTAAGATTTTAATCACTTAGTCATGCAGCAGCTGCACACCAGCATTCCTTCAAGAGTGTCAGTTTGAAAGAAGTTTCCTATTTTTGCAAGTGAGGAACAAGCACGTTTGATTTCAACAAAAGCAAGTAACTACGTTATTCTTGTTCCATTAAATTCTAGGAAGAAAGAATACAAAATCTCCAAGTGGATAGGTTTTCTTTAGCATTCTTTCATTATTGATCCAGCAAATTAGTTTCTGCGTGAATGGTGACACTGGTCCCATCACTCTACAGATGTTAGCTGCCGCACATCAGCATCACGCATAGCCATGGGTTTAGAGCTGTGGTGGCCTAAGACCAGGCTCCATGCCCTCACTCTTCTTCAAGTGGTTCTTTAGAATATTTTTTTCCTAGATTGAAATTGCTCAGCAGACAGACAGCTGTAGACGTTGAGGAAAATGAACACTTTTTGAAATTCTGAAACAAATTCATGTTTTATTTCCTGTGACATTTGGGAAAGGATTGTAGATACTCCCATTGACTACTGGCATAAGATACTCCAACCTTCCATGGAACTCCTTCCTGCATTAGAGGTCAGTGAGATTCAAGTTCCTAGTACCTCCTAGAAAAAGGTAAAAAAAAAAATCTAATTCAGTATCTGTTAGAATGAACTAAAAGACTTCCAAATCCTAAGTCTCTATTCAAATGTCATCATTTAGATGAAAAAAAGATGTTTGAATCAACAGCAGTATGACCTGTAGAATTTGCAAGCTTTGTCCTGCCTTTGTGCAGATAAAAATATTAGTTCAATGCCAATAATACAGACAAAACCGCTAATGAGAATAAAGTCGCAGAAATTAAAATGATCGCATCTGAGATAGAAGCAGTACTCCAAAACTTTGATGTACTCAATCTGGGGGTTGAGATGACTTGAAGAGCTGGTGCAGTAAATCATTAAAATAAGTGGCACAAAGTGTGCAGTTCTAGTCAACCTGCTCAGAAAAAATGGATTTGAGATGAAAAAAGGCAGGGAAAGGCAACTTGGAAGAGAATGGAGAACCTATCATGTAAGGAACTCAATGTTTATCCTACCATGGTTATTATTCATCAACTCAAGAAGCAAACACAAGAGAGAAAGCACTATGTAAGTTACAGGATGATACTAATAACAAAAATATTGCCATGCGTATGTCTACATGAAGAATTAAAAGACTTTTAAAATCGGTCAAAGGACTGAGTTTCAGAGGCAGATTTCCAAAGAGCTCAATAGGGTAAAACCCCAGCTAGCTTTAAGATGATTCTCACACTTTACAGAAAAAATTACGTGGTGTGTTTGTCTGACATACAAGGAATCAAGAAATCAAGTAAAAATCAAGAAATTTCATCTTCTATATTTGAAATAAGAATTTAAAATATTAAAAATTTAAAAATTTAAAAATTATCTGAAATTTTGACATAAGAAAAAAAAGGGCATTAACCATCTCCCAAAACACATTCAGAGTTAAACTCTTCAAATACAGCTTGTATGAAAAGTTATGTTATGATGGTATGCCACAGCTCAAAGCTTCTGCCTTTACTTGGGAAAAAAGATTTGTCTCCAAGCATTACAACGGAGTTGTATTAGAACTGGTAATTCTGATGTCCACCCAGTTATATTTATGACTTCTCCCAAATTCCAAATCAGAAGAAAGAACAGAAAAGAAATAAAGCCCAAAGGAAGAAAAGAACAGCTTGTTTCATACATATTATATGTATGAAATACGTCGATTAAATTAGCGTGTCTCATTCCAAACATCTCCTACCTTCATTTGTCAGCTTTGTGAGGAAAGCCACAAATTAGATCATTGTAAGTAAAATATTCTGTTGTACTTTAGTCAGCAACTAGATGACAAGCAGTAGACAAACAATAACAATAATGTTTGTTTTACTGGCTTTTCACTAAGTAACTCAGCTATGACGCACCTCCAAATAACATTCCCTTATCCTTTCATGGAAAAAAAATCATATTTTAAAAATATTTCAAGGGGAAAAACATTTTTTCCAGATGCTGGTTCTTTAGGAAATATTAAAGATACCTGCTGAAATCTTTATAAGAAATTGCTTTATTGCAGATTTTGTATTCCTAGCCAAGCTGTCATCACGACCTGTGTATTTCCATAACTACCTGCATATGCCCATTTACTCGGCTGAAGTAAATGGACAGAACTCACTCCATCGTAGCTTGATGCGAAAAGAAATTTTCACCCTGAATGCGAAACACCCCCTGTACCTACTGTCCTTTTCCAAAGCCGCTGTCTTCTCCCTAACAAAGGTATGGCATACCTGTTAAAACGACAGTGTGTCCTAAAATGATGGCATTTCCTTTTAATTGAAATCAAACATGCTCCTCCACTATAGAATAAGAATGCAAACCAAATTTTAATAGGAATTCACAGAAGTGAGAAGAATATTTTTTCTCCCTCCTATATTATCTTTCCATGGAAATCCAAGTACAAACATTTTTAAGGCAATAGATGAAACTGAAACTAGTGAAGTTATATTAAGTATTAATTTTGTTTCTTTGTTTCTCTGGGAATGAGACTGTACTGGACATAAGTTTACTAAACTACGTTACTTACCATAAACTTCACAATATGTTCCTATGGATTTATCCTCTAAAATAAAGTTTATTGATAAAGGAAGTCTGTCCTAAGCCTACTCTAGAATAACTTTGTGAATATTATTATGATTATTCTGGAAGAAGAGAAATTTTTTAACTCCAAAAATTAGCTCAGATAAAGCAAAAGGAGACACCTCTCTTCTGTAACAAGAAGCACCCCTGCAGGATGTGATTCTGGCACAACAGTTCCTCTTTAGGGCCCCATTCTGGTTTACTCAGAACATTTCCTACCTACACAGATCCTAATATGCTCTCTCAGAATTTCCCTCCAAGCCAGGTGACAGAGGAAGGGTGAAAGCACAGTTTCTGTGGCCAGGCTCCAGAACAAGGCACTGTACACTGGCTGCTCCCTGGACTGCTTGCATCGAGAGGCCGTACCTCCATCTCCCTCTTGCTAAGATCACACCGTTTTGTGGAAATAAAATGGTTCTGAGCAGCAGTGACTTGTACAACTTCCACTGAGCAGAGCATGCTGGGCTCCTACACGCTCATTAGACTTTTGGAAGAGGGATAAAATCCTTAAGAGACGAATGGAAATGTCTTGGTTCCTCTTTCTTTGTCCCGAGAAGTTTTACCATGGCAAAAGTTCTCAGTCCTTACTCAAACCTCCCATTTGCTCTAATGAGGATTCTGTTCTAATGAGAATTTTGACCCAATGACTAAGGGATTTAACTACTAAAAACATGAGCTGCAAGTGAAAGAAGAGAAATAACAATTTTTTGCCAGTTTACAATTCACCCAACCTGAATCCTGACACATCCCAGGGTGTTAGACTTTCTCCCAAAAAAAGACCAGGAGTAAATTTTCCCAGGCATGTGTTACGTAGCCTAAAAATACACGCCACTACCGTCTCTGCCTGCAACTAACGCTTCTAAGTTTTTTTCTGAGAACTGCTCTGCAATACCTGGACTGGGTAAGTGAGGGGGAGGGAAACAACGGCAAGGTGTTACCTCTGGGCACAACACAGACACACTCTTGATTCAGTGCCAAAAATACCCATTTTTAAAAAAAATTACCTCTCGCTGCACATTGCTTAGAGCATATCCAAGCAGAGAAAGGCAACACACATGGAAGGAGCTGGTGGCATTAATGTTGTGGTTTCGGACTCATTCCTT
>NW_010106207.1:0-262 GCF_000699245.1 Pterocles gutturalis | reverse complement strand
AGAGTGCTCAGGCATTGGAACAGGCTGCCCAGGGCAGTGGTGGAGTCACCATCCCTGGAGGGGGTCAAGAAATGTGTAGATGTGGTGCTTCGGGACATAGGTTAGTGGGTTGGGTGGGGTTGGGTTGACGGTTGGACTTGATGATCCTTGAGGTCTTTTCCAACCTTAATGAGTCTATTATCAAAATAACTCACCAGAAAAAAAGCTCAGAAAAGACCTCTGACTTAATTATTGTCCTTTTATTATTTTATTTTTATTTTTA
>NW_010106206.1:267-859 GCF_000699245.1 Pterocles gutturalis | reverse complement strand
CTTTGTCCCTCGCCTGCCGGCTCCTTTTCTCGCGCCTGCCGGCTCTTTTTCCCTCGCCTGCCAGCTCCTTTTTCCTCGCCTGCTGGCTCCGTTTTCCTCGCCTGCTGTGTCCTTGTCCCTTGCCTGCCGGCTCCTTGTCCCTTGCCTACCAGCTCCCTGTCCCTCGCCTGTGCCCCGGTGGCTCTTTGTCCCGCGCCTGCCGGCTCTTTGTCCCTCGCCTGCCGGCTCCTTCTCCCTCACCTGCCGGCTCCTTGTCCTTCGCCTGCCAGATCCTCGTCCCTCGGTAGCCGGCTCCTTGTACCTTGCCTGCTGGCTCCTTGTACCTCGCCTGCCAGCTCGTTTTCCTCATCTGCCGGCTCCTTGTCCGTCGCCTGCTGGCTCCTTGTCCCTTGCCTGCTGGCTCCATTTTCCTCCCCTGCCGGCTCGTTTTCCTCATCTGCCGGCTCCTTGTCCGTCGCCTGCTGGCTCCTTGTCCCTTGCCTGCTGGCTCCATTTTCCTCCCCTGCCGTGTCCTTGTCCCTCGCCTGCCGGCTCCTTTTTCCTCGCCTGCCGGCTCCTTCTCCCCCGCCTGCCGGCCCCTTGTCCCCCCTCT
>NW_010106206.1:0-246 GCF_000699245.1 Pterocles gutturalis | reverse complement strand
GCCAGCTCTTTGTCCTGCGCCTGCTGGCTCCTTGTCCCTCGGCTGCCGGCTCCTAGTCCATTGCCTGTCGGCTCCTTGTCCCTCGCCTGCCGGCTCCTAGTCCATTGCCTGTCGGCTCCTTGTCCCTCGCCTGCCGGCTCCTTGTCCCTCACCTGCCGGCTCCTTGTCCCTTGCCTTACAGCTCTTTGTCCTGTGCCTGCCGCCTCTTTGTCCCTCGCCTGCCGCCTCTTTGTCCCTCGCCTCCCG
>NW_010106205.1:5344-21041 GCF_000699245.1 Pterocles gutturalis | reverse complement strand
ATGAAGAAGAAGGAGAAAAAAAAAACAAAACCTCACACAGTTAACTTTAAGCAGTCTTTAACCCATGACACCCACAGACAGACTACTAGCTCCACCAGAAACCAATTCTGAGAGAACATATGACTTGGTGTTGCAATGGCCTTTCTTTGAGTGGGACATTGAACTAGATGACCTCCAACAGCACCTTCCAACTATATTTGGAAGACATGGACCTGTTGGAGCGGGTTCAGAGAAGAGCCATGAAGATGATCAGAGGGATGGAGCACCTCTCCTATGAAGAAAGGCAGAGAGAGTTGGGGTTGTTCAGCCTGGAGAAGAGAAGGCTCTGGGGGGAACTTATTGCAGCCTTTCAATATTTGAAGAGGGCTTATAAGAAAGATGGGGACAAACATTTTAGTAGGTCCTCTTGTGACAGGACAAGTGGTAACGGCTTTAAACTAAAAGAGGCTAGATTCATACTAAATATAAGGAAGAAATTTTTTACACTGATGGTGGCAAGGCACTGAGGAGAAGAGAAGGCTCTGGGGGGAACTTATTGCAGCCTTTCAATATTTGAAGAGGGCTTATAAGAAAGATGGGGACAAACATTTTAGTAGGTCCTCTTGTGACAGGACAAGTGGTAACGGCTTTAAACTAAAAGAGGCTAGATTCATACTAAATATAAGGAAGAAATTTTTTACACTGAGGGTGGCAAGGCACTGAAATAGGTTTCCCAGACAGGTGATAGATGCCCCATCCCTGGAAACATTCAAGGTCAGTTTGGATAGGATTTTGAACAACCTAATCTAGTTGAAGATGTCCCTGCTCATTGCAGAGGGGGTTGAATGAGGTGGCCTTTAAAGGTCCCTTCCAACCCAAACCATTCTATGATCCTGTATTTCTATGATTATACGTATTATATGTACAAGAAGTCTAAGTATTATTGGCAGATGTGCTCAAGTGCTCTGTGCTCGATCATTATTGAGTGGGAGGTAATGGAGTTATTTAGTTATACAGAAATTTGTTCACAAGTGCTCCTTCAAGTGAACTTAGCATTAAGAAGAAAATCAAGACTTTTCCTTAACTACAGATTGCTTGGTCAATAGTAGGACCCTGTCCCCAGCCAATGACTACTGCCCACTTAAAATGTACTCTGCTTTTTCAGGTTCATGTCCTTCAACTTATTTTTCATCTCTAAAACTGTTATGGCCTTGATAATCATGATAGAAATAAGACCAAATGTAATGGACAGGCACAAATTAAAGACCAGCATTGACAGTGCAGGTAGTGTAACTATGCAAATAAATCAATACTGAAAACTGAGAAACACAGAGGCTACTGCTCAAATCCAGAAAGTGCTATGTATGTGTACATAGGTCAGAAAGCAAAACATTTTTATCTTTATAATTTGCCTTCAATTATTCTGCAGCAAAGCATTAGAGTCCTAAGCAGAAGCTATAATACGTACAAGCCAAATATGTGTAACTCTGCAGGCGGACAAATAGAAGACATGCTAATTATTCATTCAAATTTATCCCAGTGCTACAAGAGACATTGACATAAAAATTTTAAAACAACATCAGAGACGAATCACTTCACTTGTGCTTGGTACAAGCTTATCCATGAGTGATTTTATTGTACTATAAATCTCAAGTTTTTAAAACTTTCAAGAATCTACTCTGTCCTATATTATTAATGCAACTGAGATATTAAAAAAAAAATGTTGAAATCAAGTAGCATCATGAATCTCCTTTTCATTTATGCCTTCTCCCCACCAAAGGATAGTCAAGCAATTATTCCTAAAGTGATCAACCAGCCAGTCTCAGTATAGCATTTTTACATGAGTGAGTAACATTTGTCAGGACAAACAACTTTGCTCAGTAAAGTTTCTCATGTTGTGTGAAAGTGTTGGTGCTGGATACTTGATGGTCTTTTAAAACAATTCATAAAAGCTTAAGGACAATTACACTCTGAAGGAGTGTTCCCACAGGTCTCATAGAAACAAGAGAACTGGAACAATACAGATCCATTAAAATGTAATTTCCTGACACCCTTTCAAGCAACAGTGCTGCCTTTACAGAGAGAGAATTTCTAGAGGGCTCCTGAGACCTCAGAAGAATGTCGTCTCTGCTGACATAAGTGTATATTTGAAACCAAATCCGCCCACAAACCTACCATTTCAGAATCTTGAGGCTGCAAGGTGAGCTCAGGATGCCAAATGAATTGCTAAGAGTAGCTCAGTGGGCAGTTCAGTTATAACTGCATGACATGGGCTAGATGGCCCTGTGTGGGGATTCCTTTTGGCCTCAGCAGCATCAGACTGGCAGTACTTCCTCAAGAGAAGGCATGCTATTTTAGATATCCAGTGACTCTAGCAGACCTTTTAGTGTTTTATAGTGTTCATGCTAATGGCTACAAAGACTAAGCACATTGCAGTCCTTAATCAGTGTCCCGGAACTCCAAATTCTATTAGACTAGAGAGTCAAAGACTCTGCATTGCCAATACAAAAAACATAAAATGTATATGAAGCATGCTGAAGAGGAAATGCTGATACACTTAGACTTTTTATAAAAGGCTGCCAAAGTTAAGAAGAAATGCCAAAATTATGTCTTAGCACCTCCTAAAAAAAGAAAGAAAAGGATGCCAAAAGAAGAAACAAAGGAAATAGCTATGGGTGGTAAAGGGTAGAATTTGTGCTCACACATCTAGAACAAACCACAAAAGAAGATGAAATGGGCTGGAGAACCATTGAATATAAAATTTAGGCTAAAGGTTAAATTTAGTTTGTAGAGAGGCAGATGATTAGTACATTCACTTATCACATTTGTAATAATGAAGTTTTCTGTCAGTGATTAGACCATAAAAATTCCAATCTGCAGTTGTAATGAGATACTCACTTTCTTATGGCTTAGCAGCTGAAGCTTGGACAAGATTAAGCCTTCACAAGCAGACCACCCATAAGTGTTTCCTAATATTTAAACCTTGAAGGAATAACCTCATTAAAGCTCTTTATATTTACAGAATTTCAAGGTTTATAGGTTTATTTCATGAAGTATTTGTGTTATTGGACTCATTTAATATTGCCATAATTAGTACATTCAGAAAAATCCTTGCCTTTCAGAAAACCTTCACATGACATTCCTGGTCAAAATTTCAGCCCTGTAGCTGAGTAAAAATGCATTTGCCATTACTGGTAAGCGGCCATAGACTTTGTATTAACCCAGCAATACAGGTTGTCTGGACTTGTGCTCTATTCTCTTGCCTTGAGCTGATTTTAGCATGTCACAGCTGTAACATTGTCTAGAGGTCAGATAGCTATATCCTGAATTGTTTTAGCTTTAATTTAGCTGTGTGAAATTGTGCAGTGCAATGCCTACTGCTAGCTAATAGGTAATAATAACAAACACTTATTCTGTGTAGGGTGAACTGCCTATGATCCTAGAATAAAAATGTAGCGTAATATAGCAACAGACAGAGACCAAAAACCCCAGGACTGTAAACACAAATGGCAGTGGTCAATTACTGGGCACAGCAGGAGTGCAACCATGTGTGTCTGGTAAAACATTTTTTAAAGACAATAAAGGAAAATAGAAAAACAAGCATAACGTGAGACTGGGAATCACTGGAGATGAAGGAAGCAAGTATATTGTTTTAGTTAGTGCATAAAAATAATGCAAACAGATCCCAGGTTGAGGAATGCCAGTGTCACACTCCTCCTGATGACTTCTTGAAGACCTGCACCATCCTCATGAGGGGGCTGTGGCAAGAGGGGGGAAGAGGATAGGTGACCAGAACAGCAGGGAAAAAAACTAGGTACCAGAAAGTTTGTATACATCAGCCCTAACTGTGTCATTAAAGATGTTAGCACTGTTGTAACTGAACCAAGAATAACTTTAGTTAGACTGTTGAGATTTTAACTAGACTAATGATGAATTCTTGGCTCCACATAGGAAGCTTAGTCCTCATCAAGATTTTCAGTGTAACAGGATTCATTTTGGACAATTTTCTTTTCCTCTGTAATTCAGATTTCATCTTCACCTTCTCTCTTCCATCCTCTTTCACTTCAAAATGTACAAAACCAAAGCAGGAAAAGAAACCAGACACTTTGCAAAATATTCCCTTAATTCCTGTAGATATTTTTTAATGTTTTCAAATTATGCAATATTGAAAAATGTTGGGAATACAGTAACATAGTTTTTCAATGTTTGTTAAAAAATAACCCACAATACCAGAAGAAATGGAAACCTTCAATTTCTTGTAACTTTTGGAGAAAATAAGTGTACCAACTTGAGTGGTCCCCAAGCAGTTCCATAGTGTGTTGCATGACAAAAATAAATGTTTAAAATTGTAGTTTAATCAGTTCATCATTTTATAAAACCTGGTGTGATATGGCTCTCTTTAACAACAAGCAAGTACTTTGCTTTCATGAGGAAGGCAATTAACTCACTAAAATGTCTGGCATATTGTTCCATTAAAGTCTATGAAGTCAGAAGAAGGAATTCAGTAAAATATCTCCACTTGTCCCATGGAGAATACACTGGCACAGAAGCTGTCTCACCATGCCAAGAGAACACAACACCTCTCTGCTGGTGAGCAGCCAAGAGCAGAGGGACTTCTCCCATGGCTCAATGTCAATGCCGCGTCTCCCACATTGTGCTCTGGCTGTTAATATCAGACAGAAAGTCAAGGTCAGGGCAGCCCTATGTCAGAAAATACTCGCGTCACCGTGGCTGCTGGCAATAGCAAAGGAGGATGGAACAAAGTCAGGCTGTGCAGACCTGTGCCAAGGGCCAGCTCAGGGACCAGCTAAACCAGAAACCAGATGTTGCAAAGGGTACTTGTGGCCAGCTCTGCACCCCTCCATAAAGTCTTACCATCATCCCCAGAGACGCAGTCAAGAACTGCATCTGAAGTCTCCTAGTGCAGTGTATTTCCTTGCCCCAGATATCGGCTCTTTCAGTTTGTGTGGCACTGTTTTTTCCCAAAAGTACAAACACATATTTCCTTAGGAGTCATGCTCAATAGGCGTTCTTGTTTGTCTTACACTGCACACGCACTGGGACAGGAAGCCACGTCACTTCCAATACATTGATAATAAAAAATAATAAAAAGATACGTTCTGTGCAATGAGGTGTAACTGCGTACGTCAATGGGTGATTGTTAATGGATAAAAACTTCACTTGACTCAAAAATTTTCACCATTCTTTGTACTTACGGAAAATAAAGGTCATTTCCCTTACTTGAAATGGATCTGTAAACACTGGTGGAGTGTTTCCAGTGTCTAAACATAGGCTCAAACACCATGTGAGTTGCCCTAATGCACTCTGGTCTTCAGACACAGTCTGCATGCCCTACACTATGCCCACAGCATACCTGCTAGGCCTGTGAGTGGTCTCAGACACTTTAGAATATCCCAATGGAAAAGAGATGTGTTTCTATGATTGGGAATGGCATCCTGCCCCACAGTCTAACACCATTCTCAGAGTAAAGAGACGTCTCTGTTACAGAGAGAAAACAAAAAATAAACATCTCTTCCTTCTCTATACTGTGATTTTCAGGTGTATCAAATGTCTCTTAAGGATACATAAGGTAGCATCACAGTTTATCAGGAGACTTACAATGCTGTTCATCATGCTTGCTACAGTCCATCTCTCCATGAGAAATAATCATTGTTTGGGGAGAAAAGTCATTTCTGACTGATCCATCTGTATTGGGTCTGGCTGGGATGGAGCTAACGTTCCCCACAGCAGCTCTCATAGCACTGTGCTTTGTAGCTGGAAGGTGTTGATAACCAATGTTTTGGCTATTGCTGAGCAGTGCTGATACAGCATCAAAGCCCTCTCTCCACCCCCCACCCCCCCCCTCACCAAAGGCCAGTAGGATAGGGGTGGGCAAGACGCTGGGAGGGTACACAGCCAGGATTGCTGACCCAAACTGCCCAAAGGGATGTACAAGATAAGGGGGGGGGGAGGGGAAGGGGGCATTCATTATTAAGATGTTTGTCTCCCAAAGCAACCAGTATGCATACTACAGCCCTGCTTCCCAGGAGATGTCTTGACATCACCTGCTGATGGGAAGCAGACAAAAAGTCTTTTTGTTTTCCTTTGCCTCTGCACACCGTCTGTTTTTCTTTATTATACTGGCTTTATATTGAGCCGTGAGATTTTCCTTATTTTTTTCTCCTCCTGGCCCTCTGAGAAGGGGGAGTGAGAGAGCAGCTTGGTGGGAACCTGGCAGCCAGCCAAGGTCAATCCACCACACCATCTTTGCATAAAACCTATTTCCAAAAAAAAAAAAAATCTTCGGTTCTTTCCAGTTTTTTCCCTATATATTTTGCTGTGTGGTTGGGGTTACTGAAAAAAATTAAATTGAAAACGTTTTTTGCCACAGTTTCAGTACAAACTGAAAATATGGCTTTGGTAAATGAAGGCATATTCTTCAATAAACCATGGACTATGCAGGTTAGCAATCTGGGACACGGGTGATAAAGGTGCCATGAAGCCAGGTTTGAACAGTGGGCAGCTTGATTGACACAGAACCTGTCTTCTCGATATACGTCTATGATATGCAGCAGGAAAAAAGTAAAAAACAAACAAACAAACAAAAAAACTAAAAATTTTTTAGTGGTTGCTGGCAAAATTAGTTAAGGTTGGTGGTGTCATATGTTTGAGAGTAGGGTAGGAACAAGACCTTACTCTCAGCAATTATCCAGTTTGTGCTCCCACTATTGCTGCTTGCTTTGGGCTAAGACCAATCTTAACCAAACAAATCCACTGGGAAGGGCCACAAAACCAGTCGTCCAGAGACCAATTTCTGCAGGAAGCCTACGTAATGTGATAGACATTACCTCACTTGCCTCTCTGTTTGCAAAGCCATGTTCTGCTAAGTGGTCCTTGATGACTGTATGCCTCAGGCTTTATTGTTGCATCAATCATCTAACACTGAGGCTGTTTGGTTACAAGTAGAGCATGACAACATTATATGGCTAGGCTAAGGCTTTATATCATTCAAGAGGAAAAATCAAAACTCTTCTTTTATGTGAATACTGCATCCAATCACACAACTGTGTAAGAGGCACAAGGAGCCATGTGGGTTACCTATCCATGTGGAGGTAAGTAGCCTTTACCTCCCTGTTGGTTTCCTCCCATCCCATTGTCTCACAGAGTAGACGAGCATAAAGAAGATGCCAAAAGATCTGTGTCAGATTAGTTCCTTTGCTAATAACAGGAAGGATGAGGACTTGAGCCAACTACATCTGAGTCAGAGTCTGTCCCACCCTGCTCCATGCTGTTCTCCTGCTCACCCTCTCACCAAAGCTGGACTCAAAGGAAACTTCTGTGTCCTGTGGCAAACAATTTAGTGACCGTTGAAGTGACTCTGGGTTAAGAGCTTCATCCCACGTCCATGACTGTGAAAACTTATGGGGTACGCATTACAGCTGCAATCAGATCACTCCCAACCCTCCCAGTGCCAGACAGCTTTTGGGTGTAGGGAGTACAGCCTCCTGAGACAACTCCAGGCCTTAAGAAGCCAGAACTGAATGAAAATAATGAAGCAATATCTTTATTGTAAGTGAGAGTATAGAAAAACACTGTTCTGAGCAGTAAATACACAGAGGAGCAGAGAGCTAGCCAGCAAGGAACAGGACAGCTATTGCAAGTGTAGGAGGTTGTACAGAAAAAGGTCTGGAAACTCTGGAGACAACGGCACAGGAGAGAAGGTGAGTGAACATACAAGGAGGGAGGAATGACATGGGAGAAGAAGGGAGAAAAAGAAGCTATCCAGAGACAGATATTAAACTACCTAAAAATGACACCAAGGGTGCCCACCAAAAGGTTTTCCCACCAAAGTTCCTCTCTTATTCTATGTTTTTGAAGCTAACACCCCATACTGGTACCTCACAGTTAGACCCCTTGAACAGAGAAGCCAGTGGCTGCTGAACAATGTGGTTATTTGCTGTTCATAGAGAAAGATTTTCTCTGGAAAACAAAGTGTCTGAGTCCTTTTCTCATAGAGTACACCTGCACAGGACTGTAAAAGTATTGGATTGCCTTTTGTCTTCCAGAAAAGATTATATTTCATATACTTTAAGATCCAAAGACTTTGTAACTGAACAAAACTTTCAATAAAGTTCAACCAAACTTCCCAGTATTTAACTCAGATTAGAGTTTTAGAAATCATCATCCTTATGTCTGAAGCAAAAAAAAAAAAAAAAAATAGGAACAGTGTTTAAAACATAGGGCTTTAATTTCCCAAAATAAGTTGTATACAAGAGGTTTTATTCTGTAAAGCAAAATGACTTGGGGTTGGGAAAGCTAGCTCGTAGCTGCTAACAGAGGAGACATTGGGGACTGTTAGTATAAAAAATTAATGTCTAATTAATTTCAAAAGAATAATATATGAAACCTGAAATGCATACACAAGTCCCATCCTTTCCATCTACCCCTCAGCTGTAATGTTTCTAGGACAAAATTTGTCTCTGTATATTGCTACTAACTTTGGCAGCAGCTGTAATATAATCAATCATTACACAGTGGAATATACAGAAAGATTTTCAAGAAGAAAAGTGATTAAATGGTCTGGTACTGGGTTAGGATTGGACACTGGGGCTGGTGGGGAATTAATCTCACCCAATATTCAAAATATACAATGGAGATGTCTCCATTTGAGCTCATCACTCAGTGTTGTCTCTGAAGCCGAAAGAGAGAAAAAGACACACCAAGAAGGGTTCATCTCACACTAACTAAAGCATTTAATGTAGGCAAATCTGAAAAATGGTTAATCTGACCTCCTTCTCTCCACTGACTATAAAAGGAGTCACCCCTGCAGGTGACTTTGGATTCAGAGGACTGCGTTTAGACACCTAAAGGAGCTCTCAGCCACAATAACAGTCCCTAGGCTAAACTTTATGGCTAAACATAAGTTAAAATTCTCCTTAGTCTTCATCACTCACTTTTCTCAGAACAGTAATATCCTACATTAAAAATCCAGTGGCATTCTCATCTGATCGTTCACATCCATTCACACCCTTTCCTATGCAGCTCATTGTTTTCAAACAACCGTAACTAGCACTCAGGAAACAAAATGTTTGATGAGTTGCTTATAGATCAGCTTGTTTTCACATTTTTTTGTTTTGACAAGGTAAAACAGACAAATGCTTCTAGCTTTTGAAGGAGTTCCCACAGGACCAGCCAATGCATTAGTGGAAAATCATACAGCCTGTGTTACCAGCGAACATCAAAGTGAAATGCAGAAAGGGACATATTCCCAAGGTCACATGGAGGTACAAAAAGCCAAAGTCAGCATGACAGTCCCCACTTCTTAGGAAAGTACATCTGCCCCTCCCATTGTGCAGCAACCAAGCATTTGGCATGTTTATTACATTAGGATTTTTTCCCTTCCTTGACATCTTTAGAAAGTGGTCAGACTTAGGAAAAAGTTATGCATCGCTTGATTTCATGACCACTCCTTATGTGATGGAACAAACTAGTATTTCACATATAAACAACCATTTTTTCTACTGTTACAGTTTAGTAATGATACCTTTCATAACAGGATGCTCTGCTTATTACTGCTCTGTGCGCTTAGTCTGACTAAACCCAGCAGTGAGTTTTTTGACTCTCTAAGAGAGCTCTGTGAGACATTACTGTTCAGTTTGGTACGAAGGAGGATTGTGCCACCAAAACAGAGACTGCCTGTTTCCTGATTATCATCTGTCATTAAACTAAAGTCAAAATTATTTCTGGATTAGTCTTTAAACTAACATGACTGCCAGAAGAAATGCAGTAAAGTGGGAGCATTATTTCTCCTTTGTGTGCTCAGCTACTCATAGAATGACAGAATCATAGAATGGTTTGGGTTGGAAAGGACCTTAAAGATCATCGAGTTCCAACCCCTCATGGGCAGGGAACCCCTCCACTAGACCAGGTTGCTCAAAGCCTCATCCAGCCTGGCCTTGAACACCTCCAGGGATGGGGCATCCACAGCTTCCCTGGGCAACCTGTTCCAGTGTCTCACCACCCTCACAGTGAAAAATTTCTTCCCTATGTCTAGTCTAAATCTACCCTCTTTCAGCTTATAACCGTTACCCCTTGTCCTCTCACTACACTCCCTGATCAAGAGCGCCTCCCCGTCTCTCCTGTAGGCCCCCTTCAGGTACTGGAAGGCTGCTATTAAGTCTCCTTGGAGCCTTCTCTTCTCCAGGCTGAACAACCCCAATTCTTTCAGCCTGTCCTCATAGTGGAGGTGCTCCAGCCCTCTGACTAATTTCATGGCTCTCCTCTGGACTCTCTCCAACAGGTCCAGGTCTTTTTTATGTTGGGGACCCCACATCTGAACACAGTACTCCAGGTGGGGTCTCACGAGAGCAGAGTAGAGGGGGAGAATCACCTCCTTCGACCTGCTGCTAATGCTTCTTTTGATGCAGCCCAGGACACAGTTGGCTTTCTGGGCTGCAGGCGCACACTGCTGGCTCATGTTCAGCTTCTCATCAACCAATACCCCCAAGTCCTTCTCCTCAGAGCTGCTCTCAATCCATTCTCCAGTTATTTCAAATGGGAAGTTCTTTCCTAAACACTAATACCCATTCACCACTTATTTCAGAGAACTGAAAGAAAATAAGCAAACAGTGAAGATATTCTTCATTTATGTGGTGACATCATTTAGTCTCATCTGGTACTTGAATCACCCTGTGCTAAGCATACTACAGAACTATACAAGCCAAGGCAGAGAAAGTTTGGCCTACAGGTTGGATATTGTCTGTGACACTGGCTTATCTGGCCCTTGGCCTGCCTCTGTCATATTTTCTTCCAAAGTTGCACGTGTAGTATAGCCATAAAAGTAGGTTGTATAACATGATATATTATTTCATGGGACCAGAAATATTTAAGGAAACTTGCCACCTATGCAGAACTTCAGATGAATCCAAACCCAAGGTTTTCACCGGGTTGTCACAAAAAAGCAACCTGAGACACTGTGCAGAGGGCCATGCCTCAGCAGTTCTTCCTTCCAAAGCAGACCTGCAACCTCCTTGGCAGTTGGTAGAGTGGTCCTCGCCATCCACTGACTGCCTTGTCTGGGTCCATCTAACCTTATGTCCCTTTTGGAGATTTTGAAGAGAACAGAACCTGTTCTTCTCTTACGTGGTTTTCTCTTCTACCTCCTTTCCTCTCCTCACATTTAACAGGAATCCAACTCGAGGAACAGCGCTGACTCCAGCTGCAATTATTTACACTTCCCAGCTCCCCAGTTCTTTGCTGAGTTCCTTTCCCCTCCATGGGAATTCCTCGAGTTTACATACCTATCATAGTCCTTATAGAGGACTTACAAGTCCTTCTGGCTTGACTTTTTTACAGATTACAACTTATGCAGGACTGTTATAGTAATTTATAGGCAACATATTAGTAGAAATACCAATGCACTTATGTCTTATTCAGTGTATAATTTCTGTCTTGATAAAGGCTTCTCATAGAGACCACACATTGCATACTAACAACACAAATGGTAGACTTGGCCCTTGAAGTGCTTTTCTAAACTACTCTTCTGTTCTCTCTTCCCTCTTAGGCAAGCACTTTGGTGAATCCAGACATTTCAGGCAGATCTGCTCCTGGTCACATAGATAAAGATGAAGGCAGGGTATACTTCAGGAGTGCCAGAGAGTCTACATAGCATGTTAAACATAAATATTTTGAATTAGGTTCCTTCATCTAGTGAAAGAAAACATTAAGGCAAAGGAAAAAAAACCACCTAAGTAGCCTTTCAGAGTCTTGATTTCTAACCTATCGGACATTTCTAACCAGACTTTGCAGGCCGTGTTTCTACCTCCACTATTGCTGCTCAGAGTTATACAATTTGACTATATTTTCCTGACAGAAGTGTCCTAGTGTCCACTTGCTGTAGAACTAAGTTTTCCCTGCAGCTCAGCTTCCTCACACCTCCTCTTCCCATTTATTGCACCTTGTTTTGCCAAAATGGCATGTATTTGATACATTTTGAGAACTTTTCCCTGAAGGCAAGTCAGCCTCAAAAACTGAAGCTTCTGCTCTCATAATGGAACCACACAGACAACACAAATGGTTCCTCATTTCAAAAACCTTTTGATTTAAAAGCTACTTTCTCAAAACGTCTGTTTCTCTTAAGATACAGTGGACCACTCTAGCCCTGCATGTTTTAAAATATACATTTCAAATGCCTTAAAAACTACTGCAAAGCTTGCAATTGAACTTGTATTTTTCACTCTCTTCCATGCTAGAAGATTGTCAGCAGTTTTGCAGCTAATGTACCTTTGTGGCAGACAGCCAAAAAACTAGGAAATCACAAGAGGTTACTTTGATCTGCCAAAGTCAACCTCCTCGATATCTTATTTATGGTCAGCATTGTTCCATGTGAAAATTTCTTTTTCTCTTTTTTCTTTTATTCTGTTTCTCTTTTTTTTTTTTTTTTTGGTAAAGGTAATTGCATTAAAAAAAAAAATTCATGAAAGCATTGTAAAGGGAGCCATTCAAATGTGAAATCTAAGTTCAGTTCTTATGCAAGCATTCAACAGAAGACAGGAGAGAGTTGCAGGTTTCATAATCACTATAGTTCCCCCTCCAGTATCCCTAGCTGACTCAGTGCCTAGAACGAACAGTGCTGCCTGAATAGCAACTATTCATAATTTATCGCATGCTTCCTCAGGAAGTGGTGCACTGAATTCTTAACTGTGGAACTACCCAAAAATATACCTACAGTGGGTCTATTTCTACAGGATCTTAAACTGTAGCACTTTGTATATCTTCTTCCTCTCAGAAAGTTGCATATAAGACTAAAGCTGACTGGAGCAAGAGAACAGAAATGGGGCAAGGGAAGACCTCTTTTCATTCAGCAACTGAGTGTAGAATTCCAAAGGTCACAAGGAGATTAATCTCTCACAATCAAACAATTCCCGGGTCATTACAAGAGCGGAAATTAATATTAAACTCCTAACACACTGAAGTTTTATTTTTATCTTACCCAGGTGGATACAAGAATAAAACTCTGCTGTAAAGGGCATACAGAGGAATTTCATGTTCCTTTGATAGCACTACATGGGAGGGAAGATGATGATCTAGTGGTCTGCTGTCTTCCTCCTGAACATTTTATAAGCAGAAGTCAAAAACATTTTGCAGAGGATCTGAAGCAAGGATGACATATAGCAGAAGTAATTTAATGAATGAATCAACAAAACTAGGGTGTGAAAATGTTTAACCTAAATAGCTATAAAAATTTCAAGGACAATCAACACACAGTCAGCCTTGGGCAGTTTATACAGGTTGCTGAGGACTAGGAGAAATACTTGAGCAAGCTCTCTGGAGAATAGCTGTAGACAGGGAACTACAAGGACACATTACCTCTTATTTGCTTGTTAACGAAGTTGTGTAAATATGTGCTAAATGCTGTTTCCATATTTAGAAGATTGCACTTGATTCCACAGAAAATAAACTAGTGACAATAAACCCTGCAAATCTGAACAAGCTCCACATAGATCTAGAAGAGGCAACTCAACACCATGCCTGCGGCAAACATCAAGAGAGCTCTGCAGAGAGTCAGCATGGGCTCCCCTGACCTGTGAAAGCCGAAACAGTTTAATGCACGTAAGCACTTCATTCACGAAAAAACTGATGTTTGTAACTCAGAGTAGATGTTTAACAGCTAAAGGTGGCAGCCAAGAAATGAGGCAGAGTGCAAGGTTAAATAAGGAAAATTAAAACCTCATTAAATATATGTAAAATTAGAGCAGTAGTTAAGTTACTGTCACCTACTAAAGACAGAAGTGGAGCAATTATGCATTGTCCTGAGGTTTAGACATCCACACTAGAGGATCAGCAGAGAGGTTTTACTTTGGACAGTCTGTGGTCTGGTCCTGTGGACTGAAAGCCCTTGAGATGAGTGCCCCAGCTGTGGCTTGGGCATGCACTGCCCCATTTTGCCTTGTCTCCGAGGATTAGAGTTCATCCCTCCGTGGCTCCTCTTTCTGGGAAGCCAAAGCATTGATAACCGGGACAATCAGGTTTTCACTGCAGAACTGCACTCCTGATCCAAACCGACATAGCAATGCAGGCATACCCTTAAAGCACTTTCTCAGTCCCCTGGAAAAAAAGAAACCCCTGAGCAGTAATTGCTTACCAGCAGCCTCTATGGCCCATTTGGGTCTCCTTACAAGAGACTGTAAAGTACCACAGACACTGGCTGTGTGTATCACTTCTTTCTCTTGATATAATTGTTTTGGTTAAGCTCAGTAATAACAATTATTAGCAAACATTTACAACTAGGATTGCTGATTTATTTACTAACTCAAAATCTTTCATCAACAACTTTTCTGCTAAGGAGTTTTAGCTGGATACTAAATCCTGCTCAATCACGCCATCCTGAACTCCAAAAAACTGGTTATTTATTTTAATGAATACAAATTACAGCTTAAGCAATAGCCATCTGTCAGCTTCTGTCTTCACTCCCATTCTTTGTAAGCATTTCAGGGATGTAAATATCAGGCAGGGTAAACAACTGTTTAAGCTAAAGGCCATGCTGACACAAGAACAAATGGGTATAAATTGGTTATGAATAAATTTAGGCTGGAAATAAGACAAAAAAATTAAGCAGTACAACACAAAGGATCAGGACAAGAATTTTTATGGGAACAATTCAGGACTAAAAAAATCCTACTCTTAAAGCAAAGCCAGATAAGTTTAAGAAAAGTATGAAATAACATGTAACTTGTTAGAGAATGGAAAAAAAGTCATCCTTCCAGAGAGGCTCTTCTGGAGCCGTGTACACGACAGTGCAGATACAGCCAGATCTCCATATGAAGGAACAGGAAGAGATCAAGCTTCAGATGACATTGAAGCTTTCTCAGATCAGATGCTGCTAATTGCTTCACTTTTCCTGGCCTAGATAAGATTGCACAGAATATAGCTCCACAGTATTTTGTTTGATCTTCAAATATGTAAGATTTGCTTGCAGCAACAGAACACATTTTGAACACTTAGAAAGAAACATTGTGCCGATGAGAATATGTGTAAGGAAGGTAAATCATAAGTAACTACTTCAGCTTTTGATGTTGCAATACCTCTTCAGTTGTTACCACTTTGGGCTTTCACTTTTTATCATATTATAGGCTAATATTATACTGTGCAATTCTCCTCATAACTTTAACAGAGATAAGATCACAAGAAAGATCTAAGAAGAAATTCAGTACATAAGGCACAAAGAAAAGAAATTCTGTCATGGGCCAAGGATAGATGAAAATATATAACAAATTCTGGAAAGTAAAAAATCCATTATATAGTTTAATTTAGGCAATGAGTAGTGATACAATGTAAGTTTTAAATATATTTCTGAAACCATTTATTACACTTTCCACAGCCTTTGTACAAATTTGTAACAAATATTATGTGGTTTATGGAGCATATATATTAAATTATCTCC
The DNA here is from genome assembly GCF_000699245.1 of Pterocles gutturalis. Classification (NCBI taxonomy): domain Eukaryota; kingdom Metazoa; phylum Chordata; class Aves; order Pterocliformes; family Pteroclidae; genus Pterocles; species Pterocles gutturalis. The sequence goes on along the minus strand of NW_010106205.1, from coordinate 5,620 downwards.
AATTCCAGCCTCCTTTGCAATATTTTCAGTCCCCATCTTTTTTTTTACTGTTTTTATAATATACCTGTAGTCTCCTATTTTCATTGCAACCTACTATTCAGCATAAGTAAAAGGACTGGACTTTCACCTGAAAAATATTTAAATTAATTACTCCAAAAGAATTAGAATAACAGCTTTCTAGTTGCTGGCAGCTCATAAAAAATAAATAAAATACTTTTTCTGTTAAAAAAAATGCATGAAGTAACAGTTTGTCCTAAGGGACACACCAGCAGTAAA
>NW_010106205.1:0-5317 GCF_000699245.1 Pterocles gutturalis | reverse complement strand
CAGTGTAGCTGGAGGAGACCAGTTTTATTTGAACAAAGCCTACCTTTTCTTTTTGAATGGCTACGTTTTAATGTTTGTCTAGTCTACACCCCTTCAGGAGAATTTCAAATTACTGAAATCAGTGTCCAGTACCTGCAAAACAGAATACTATTCAACTGGTGAAAAAGAGGGAACATTATCAGCATTTTCCAACACTGTGTGAATATGGCTTTGTGAATCTATAAGATAAGAATTAACCTCAAAGTCTTGACCAGTTATACCTCACGGATTTGCTAGGAAATCTAATCAACTTTACTGAAAAAAAAAAAAAAAAAAAAAGGAAATTAGAGCCGTGGGGTTTTTTTCCACCTAATAGTCATACAATTGGAAATGCCAGCTACATCTGAAACCTCTGTGCAAATCAGGATTGAGCCATACACCTCCTCTCCAGTCAGACCAGTCAGACACCTACTCTCTGAGGCTGACCTTGTGTTCCAGCTCCCCAGGGGATCGAGGCAGCTGCTGTGCACTTCTGAGCCAGGTGCCTTTTTCTGGTGCAGACCTGTGCATGATCTCCCATTAGCTAACTCCAGGCAGCTCCCTGCTTGATGTGAAGGAGCGCTAAATTGCTCCACTGAAGTTCCAACACTCCCATACAGTCAGCAGAGGCAAGTAAGAGCTCCACTCTTGATCATTATTGAGAGACATTCAGGGTGCCTGTATTTTTCTGTTGACTGTGACTGGAGTCTGGGCACATACCTAAGTGCTTTGAATCAAGCTAGCAGGCCCACGGACTTACATGCGAGACATAGTAATGCCTGACTTACAAACTTTACTAATATAGAACCCAGCAGTTTTGAGTCAGGACTTCAGAATTCTGACTGTTGGGTCCATTGGAGGAGTGCTGAGACAGACCGAGATCTGGAGCACACAGTCTGTGAGAAAACATTGAGAGACACGGGCTTGTTCAGTCTTGTAAGGAGGTGGTCTACACCAGTCTGCAAGCATGTGCATGGGAATTACGAAGGTAACAGAGTCAAACTCTTCTTGGCCATGGCATATGTTGCGCATATATGAGGAAGGAAGCCACATGTTGTGGCTGTGAGAGATATCTTCTACTTTAAGGAAAACCTTTTCACTGGTGAGTGGTGCAGCACTGTAGCATGCTATCCAGAGCGGTGACAGATCCCAATTATAGGCTCTACTGACCTGATCTTATGCTGGTGACAGTCTCAGAGTGGGAGGAGAGATGAGATGACCACTGATGTCCCTTCCAATTAACACCAGAGGAGTTCTGTGTTTCCATCTACATCTCTCAACTTGGCTTGTAAAAGCAAACATTCAGGTTCACACCAGTATCCGTGAGCAAAGTTTAGGGACTCCAGTGGTATGAAGTAAGTTCCTAAAAAATGGGAAGATCCTGTATCTTATGATTTCTACCAATCATATTTTCAAAGTTCTTCTTATTCCCTGGTTGAAACAGACAGAACTGACAAGATGTGTAGAGGACCTCAAGACTTGTGCTATGTGTGGTTGCAGTAACCATAATGCTGAGGACAGCCCACACCACGGAGTTTGTAGGAGATAATTGCTGGGAAGCAGAGGGCGTTGGAGCCTGTTAAGTGCTTAACCAGTTAAGGAGGGTGGAGGTAATTTGCAAACATATATTTCTTACAGTGCTGACAGCTCTAACAGCAACAGTTTTTGTGCTGCTCTGAACCAATTACACTGTTACAGTTCGTATTCAAAAGCAAGAGTAGGTGGATTTTCTTTTACTTTGGAGAAACCAAAAGAGAAATTGCTAACAGGACAGGAGTGCTGTAAGAGAGTAAGAACAACCACAGAGATGACAGTAGCAAGAAAAAGATCTTTCTATCAAGTGCGTAGGTTTAAATCATACAGAAATGCAAAAAAGAAAGTTAAAGTAATCTCTGAACAGGCATTTCCATTTGTGTGAAAGACGGAAGGATTTTGAAACATTAATAAATTTAAATATATTAAAACCTTGGAGAGGAGAAAAGCAATTCTTGGATTTTTTGTGTTAGACTGATGAAAGAGTGATTAAGACCACTTAGAAGGTTTTAAGTCAGTAATTGGAGTCCAAATTTATTTTTCTTCCCTCAAATGCACAGTTTTTAAGAGAACTAAGAACTCAAAGAATTTTAAAAGCTGCCTACCATTTATCCAGTTAACAGCTACAGATGAGGAGCTGTTCGGGAGAGCTCTGTTTTTAAATCCAGCTCCAACACAGTGATGCTCGAACCAGCAGAGATATGAGAATCACTGCTGATTTAGGCTTGAGCCTGGAGGAAGTCTAGCCACACCAGTCCTGTTATTACTATGTTAGTAATTATTTATAATAGTATTTCTATGTTAGCACATCCCTCATGCTTTCAGTCTGGCTTCCATCCCTCCCAGTTCTCCTTGTTTGGAGACATCACTTCTGGGATCAATACAAGTACGCCAAGCTCAAAACTTCTGTGCTGCATCGTATAGATATGCCCAGTATGTTCAAGAAACAGAGTTAACACTGTCATCCTTAGGGGTGAATATCACCTTGTAAATGTATGAACAAAGGTACACTGGTAGAAATCATTAAACACACATACTTTTTGTTCACAGAAGATAAGTAGGTCCCAGCTCATAGCTGAGCCACCAATTCTGAAACAGACTGTCGTTATGATGAAAAGAACTGTTATGGTTAATGGTGTTTATTAAAGATAGAATGTTTCTGATTTACATTTCTTTCCAATGAGGTTTAGTGCAGCAAATAAGTTAATGTAATTATGAGTGATGCAAACATAAAAATAAAACTGATCCAGATGTTGCAATACTGAAATATTAAAGATTAATTTGATTTAATGCTAACATTAAATTAAGAGAAAAGGAGTCAGTCCTAAAAAATTGTAATTGCATTACGTATTTTAGGATGCCTTGAGGTCACAACAAAGAGGACTTGGCTACTGCTGCCAGTAGTTGCTACATGTGCAAAATGACTTTTAACTTACTTTCTGAAGTTGCTTTGAGAAAAACGTACACTAGTGCACTGTAATGTCCTAAAAAGACACGAGGTTCACAAATATAGAATTATATTTTGCTACTGTGTAAAGGAAAGTGATTAGGAACAAATGAGTCAGGAATAACTTCTTGTTATGAATTACGTGCATAAGAAGTGATGATGGTACAAATTCCACACTTAAGCAACGGGAGTCTGGGTCCAGCCTCTCAGAGTGGCTTACAGGGAATAAAGAGCTATTAAACGTGAAAGAGGAGGGTAATTAATGGACCTTTATGGCAAGCAGCAGTATATTTCTTTTTCTTCCAAACTTTAAATGTCATCATTTGATATTTAGATTACAGACCACTGGAGGCTTCTCAAAGTTTCTGAAAATGTAGCAAAAAATATAGTCTAAGAGCTAACTGCATACACCACCAATATGAATTAAGATTATTTTGGACTGTGATAGATTACCATCTCATTCGTTATCCCAATATTTAGTTGAAATAAAGTTTGAAGCAGAAAGTAAGGTCAGTCTTGTGAAGATGCAGTAACAGAAACGGATCATTTACATCAGCCACTAAGTTTTCATGGAAACTTGAAACCCTTGTTATCTCTAGACACCCAGTCTCTCTAAAAAACCTCACTGAGCTGCATTTAAATTCCACTGTCTACCTTAAAAACCTCCTGGTGAAGGTTCTCACAAGTGGTTTCTGCATCTTCAGTCCTCTTCCCTAAGAGATTGTGTCCATCAATGCTAATGGCCTCTTAACAGGCTCATTCTGCACTGACAAGAGGTGTGCATTACCTGGGAGTGTCAAGGAAGGCATTGTTTGCTGTGCTGTCAACGGTAGGAGAGCCTCTGTGATCTTAAAGAAACCTAAATACTGCCCCACTGAAGTCTTGTACAACACTTCACCTCACTAACAGTGTATCCTGAAAATATGACTCCTTTCCCAGTAGACTGTATCCCATGGAGTAGAAGGTCTTTGGGCAGCCTGGCTGAACACCCTCCCTAATACCCAGACACCAACATACCATTTCCAAAGGGATGAACAGGAACTTTTTTTCCCATCTAGTATAAAGTGAAGGGAGACACTGGGTCCTCTTAGATTAGACCAGGTAGGAGTTTCCATGGAAGTCATAGAAATACCCTAGCATTTAGAACTGTGCATAGTATACAACAGCAGCTAATTCTGCAGCAAGGGGTAGATTTATTACTAAATGGACCTTGATTGGGTAATTAAACACTGTATGTGGTACACAGGTGTTGAATGAGGAAAAATAAAATCAGAACTTCAGCATCTTCTGCTATCAGATAAGGAGCAGATTCTTACCAGACACAAATTGTTTCTCTTTCATGCATTTATCTGACTATGTTATTTACTCCAGCAAGGATCTATCCAGTGAAGTCTGGTGCAGAAGAAATTACAAATGAACCAGAAAGAGATTCCCAGAATAGGATCTCCTTTAGTAACAACACGATGCAAATTCAGCCAAAAACGCCAGTGATGACCCAGATGAACATTTAACGAGTGTTAGAAATAAGGCAGGGTTGTGCATAGCAGCACACTAGGGACTACTTTAAGACCTGTGACTGAGAGAAAGAACTCATAACCATACTGCAGATAGTTTTTATTACACACTTCTTGTTGTTCATCAGAAGACACTTAACAAAACAGACCAGCAAATAAAACAACAGAGTTTATAGCTTTACCATAAAACCGAATAAGTAGTGAAACATTAATACTGAAAGATATATTTTTCAGCCCTGGCTCTGCAAGTACAATAGGTGGAGCTCTGCACATTTCAGGCAGAAGGATTTCAGATGAAGTCTGAAGAAACGTGCTGTCTGAAAGCACTTCTGGTTTTGGCTGGGACAGTGTGAACTTTCTTCATAGCTAGTAAGAGGTTAGGTTTTGGATATATGCTGAGGAGAAGGCTGATAACATGCTGATGTTTATAGTTTCTGCCAGGACAGTCAAGGACTTCTCAGCTTCTCTGCTGTGCCGGTGTCTGCAGGTGCAGGAGAAGCTGGGAAGGAGCACAGCCCCAGTTACTAGCCTAGGATTCGACCTTAGGTTTTGGACTGAGACCCAAACTGGACAATGGTGTGTTCCATGTCATGCATGTCATGCCCAGTATACAGATGAGGCTCTGTCCAGAAGTTTTCTCTCTCTCTCTGGGTCACCCCTATTTTTGGGTCATCTCCCTCTGTCTCAGCATCATCTCACTCTCTCGGTTGGCTCATGGTCTCTAGGATGCTTGAGCTCTTGTCTCTTTTCCAGGATTGCAGTTTTTAGGACCCTCACTTCTCTGGGATCGTTAGCTGGGAACAGG
>NW_010106204.1:47346-89759 GCF_000699245.1 Pterocles gutturalis | reverse complement strand
GGGGTCCCACCGCTGCCGAGACCCCAGGCAGCCGCTCCCGGCCCTCAGGTCCCTGGGGTGCACCTGAGACTGTGTTTCGGTATGTCTTTGTGAACACAACTGGACCGCTCCTCTCAAAAAAGGGATTTTTTTCCCCTTTATTTTTTATTTTCCTGTCACACATGGGTGAATGATCCAAAAGTTAAACAGCTTCTGGCTGAGCGGCTGGTGGGTCCATAGGCAGAGATAGGATCTAACAATTGCAATAACAAACAGAAGCTGTTGAGTCTCTGCTTTTGCCACTGCTGCCAACATCTGAACATATGTTTAACAGATTTCCCTAAAATATGCAAAACCACTAGTGCATGTGGGACCCCACAGACACACCGCTGCATGAGAGAGTCCATTTCAGAGTATATTCTGGATATGGTATGTACATGGGAGCTCCCTGCGATTTATATACTCAATTAAACTGATTTATTTTTATTTTATACTTTCAAAGAAGTATTGATATTTGTTTATCAGAGTGAGTTACAGTGGGGCTGGTTTGAGCCAACACCACAGAACACAAGCTTTCACCCTGGAATTAATTACACGTCATGAGGAAGCCTCCAGTCAAGCACTGTTTTCCTTTCTCCATCTTCTGTTTTGCTTGCCCCATGACAAAGACAGTATCGCCTCCAGAGCTGACACCCAGTTTCCTGATGTGCTTGGATGAAGCCATTTGGCCTTTGCTCTCAGGCCTGGCCCTGATGCCTAAGGACTGGTCAATACAAATGCCTTCAAGAGCGTTGTTTGGGCACCTGTAATGTAGCTGAAGGTATGTTGTGCTCCAGTGTTCTTAGGACGATGTTCTTGGCTCATGCAACAGAAGGTTTGGAAAGATGCAGTCTGCTGAAAGCTGCAGATGATGGGCCCGGACGAAGGGAAGCCATCGCAGAGCACCTGCACAGAAAGGTGCTCCTCGCTTTCGCATGGCCACCTGTGCGGCCCCAAGGGGATGCGCTGGGGAGATGCTGTGCCAGAATTTCTCTTAGGCAGTTCTGGAGATGGGTTTTTGTGACTCAGAAAAGATTGACATCACTTAGAGAGACCTCTGTGGGACCGTTATGTACAATTTACAAATTGTACCCTCTTGTGGCCATCAGATTAAGTGTAGACCACTGTTAACTGCAGTTTTGATTCTTTCAGAGTTTTTTTGTGAATTGAAAACAGGAGGTTCGATCAGATTTCAGTTGGCATAGTTTGCTTTATGAAAATATCGGGTTCAGCTTCTTTTAATGGGCCTGGTATTATTTTTATATCAGTCTGAACAATGCTCAGCCCACCAACAGCACCCACTTGTCAGGTTTTGTCCCAATTCTCATTATACAGGTTTTATTTGTTTCAGAAGTTTCCACCCCAGTGATTCCAGAAGAAAGGCTGGGCATTGAGGGCAGCTTCCCATGCTGGAAAGCAGATATGAAAGAAAAAAAAAATCAGTTTATTTTTTTTTGGAGCAATAACTAAGATGGGAAAAGTGTGTCAGGTCACACCTCAATTCCTTCACCCCATTTCCAGAAGTTTAACATACTGTGTCCAGAAGGAAATATCTTCAGGGATCATGAGAGGCTACTCTTAACTGAGTGAAAAGGTTAGGCTCCCTTAGTTCCTGTAAATAATAAAGGGCCTTGCCCTGGTAGAGGATTTGCGCTGGCAAGAACTGAGTAATAAATGAGGAAAGGGAGTACTGAATACAGTTTTCAACTTCTCCCATTCATAGGAAAGTAACTGCATATGGATCAATGTAATAGGAATAAACCTAAACTAGGTTTACCTGTGAGGTCCTCTTATATAGCAGTTGAGACTAAAGGACAAGAAAACTTTTTCTTTCAATATCTGCTCATAATTCTGGGAAAGAAAATTACATTGTTATTATGAGGAACTTAAGATCAGACATGTAACTTGGAGCTATGCACTAAAGCATTATTAGAGATCCTAAAAATCCTAGCTAATTATTTTCTAACAGAAAAAAATTCTATTAGGGAAACTAACAACTCCAGACTTTATTGTGGTAAAGATAATTGCTAGAATGAAAGTCAGAGCTTGCCTGAGTATTTAGATTTAGCTACCTTCAGTATGTGCAAACAAGGTTACAATCCATACTATATACACACACATGGACACTGGCTATGTCTTGTTCCCAAGACGTATGTTTTGACTTGTTCCCAAAAAAGCTATGGAAAATGAATGACTTAGTGAAAAGAAAAATTACATAGTAAAACTGTATTGAGGTAGGGGGAGTCTATAAAGAAGACGACATCTATAAAGAAGTGAGGATATTGTGATCAAGAAAGAGGGGAGATTCAGAAAAATGTGTCTAGTTTAGTGGGGAAGTGAACACAGCAGTTTGAAATAAATACATAGAAGAAGTAGGAAAAAGGCAAACCAAGCAATCAATACAAGTCACAAAACATAGAAAAATGGATGAGAACATCAAAAAATATGCATGGTTGGTAGTTTTAGGAACAGCTCAAGTTTTCTAAATCTTAACACTATTATAGGCCTATTATATCTAGATTTTTTAAAAAGTTTTAATATTGATACAAATAAATATAACTGTTTAATAAATAAATTTGTTCTATATTTGAAAGAATGTGTGATGTATTTGTATCATCTGATGATGACTAAGTTCCTTGCTGGTCACTATTAAGAAAGATACTGAACAACTGTTCTTAGAGAGAAACATTTTAAAGTACAGAGGTCCTAATGAACTTGAATTTGAGAGTCCTAAAGGAGTTTGCATATGTGATGTCATGAAGCATGAAAACATATTAATTTTTAATAAAGCTTGAATTATTGCAGAAATTCTGCAAGACATGAAGACTGACTACAAGTATTCAAATTGGAGAAGTGAGAACATGGATAATAATAGACTGATTTATCTGACATCAATCACAGACAATAAATGCTGATACAGGGTGCAATAAGGAATTACAAGATGAGAATATAGCAGTAGCAGCTGATGTGGCTTTAGGAAATAAATTGATTCATTTTCTGTTAAATTACAAAGTTGCTCATAAGGGTAATGGTGCAGGTATAATATGCTTGGATAGTTCTCGGGTATTTTTCTGGAAAGTCAACACTGTATTCTATGAAGAAAGCTTGCGCTGCATGGGTCAGATATAGGGTGGCTGGCATAGCTCAGTAGGAGTTATTGATCAGTGGAGATGATTCTAGATGATTGTGCAGACATCAAGAATAGGACCATGGTCAGCTAGGGATGGCCTGGTTGTGCTCTGACTTACACCTCCTAAAGGGGACCATTCAGATCAGCCAAATACAAGGTCACAGCTGTGGAAATAAATAGTAAGGCAGCTCTGAAAGAAGCTAGGCTGCATGGTAAACAAGCAGCCCAACACAAACTTCTTATGTCACAGTCTATAAGATCTAATACCTTCTGGGTATATTGTAAGCTATCAAGCTGTGGAAGAATGTAACATCAGGACTAAAATTAGCTTTAATGCCATGTTCTGTAATTCTGGTGTCCTCATTGTTAAAAGATCTTACGAAGTTGAAAAGGATCAGAAAGGACTGCTCTGAAGAACTATTTTTCTGCAGATCCATTTGTTGGACTTCAATATCTCAGATTCCTGCAGCGTGCACTGTTTTGAAGCATACCCTATGAATTGTGTCATACCCTATGAATTGTGTCAGATGCTGCTGCTCGGTTTTTGCATCCTGCCACAGATTCCCGAGGAGCAGTAGCCCTGTTCTTGTACCTGAACCACAAACCTGAACCTGTGTAGGTCAGAAGTTAAAATTCTGTGACTTACTCCTACATGATGTGCATATGAATCCCTCAACAGAAAGAAATGTCATCTCTTTTCTTTCAGCCCATATTGTTGTCTTAATTTTTGACAGTGCTGAAAAGACCCTAGTCTTCAAAGCAGAGCTTTCTTTTAAGAATTCTGTGCAACTGCATAGTCATTCAAAGGCTGTATTTGTTTTGAATTCCTGTATGCCTCTCTGGAAATGCCATCTAAAGATGTAGGCATCATCATCAAAGACGGAAGCATATCAAAGCACTGATGAAGCTACCGGGTGCAAAGAACATGTTTGGGTCATTTATTCATCCGATAGTGAAAATTTCCCTTTTTCTCAGAGGGGAATGCTGAGACATCTGAATTTTATGCTAGCTGTACCTATGCAATGCATATTTCTGTTTTTACATTTATTATTGTGCATGTTGACTCTATTTGTAAACCTTGTTAGCAGGATGTTATTGAGTACTTTTCTTCCTTTTTCTATGGTAGACTTCCTATTGCTAACTCTTAACTTTTGCTCGTGTATCCTTTTTTTTTTTTTTTTTGTACAAGATTTCCAGTACTTTCTCCATAACTCAGACTGCAACAGGCTTCTCTTAGACCCATACTGTTGGTGGTCTTTTGAGAAAATGATGGAAAGGCAGGAAGTATGAACTCCAAGTCATACCCTTGTTTACAAGAAGCTTTGAAAGTCCACTAGAAATCCAGAAGAGAAAAAACTATCCCCATTCTCCTATTATGGATCTACCTAATCACCTAAAAAATTACTAACCAATGCAATATACTCTCATTTAAATAAATTCCTCATTACCTTAGGCGCATCCCAGCGTGGGTGTGGGAGCTATTAAAACTGTTTCCAGTTTGTCTAAATAAGAGGTATATAGGTGGAAAAGGAAGAAAGACCAAAAGGTCAGGGCCAGAGTGAGACAGTGGTACATGGATGCAGACAGGTAGACATTCATCCGTACGCATGCACACCCAGAGTCTCAGTAGGTTGATACTTTGATCAGAGCAGTCATCTGGGGTGACTGGACTGGACTAAATTTAAGATCAAGTTCCTGGACAAAAGCTAGTGAAGCTAACAATACTTCTGTACATAATAAAATGTAATAAATGTAAAAAAAATGTCAGAAACCTGAAAAAATGTTGTGGAAAAAAAGGAGGAAGATGGGTTTTTTGAAGGAAGTGTTTTAGAATCAGACATTGCCCTGACAGCAAGTCAAATCGAAGCTTATTTTTTTCTGTTTTAAAAGTTATGAGTCACTTCAGTGTTCATGACAATGATGGCCTTAAAAATCCAACTAATTTGAGACTTGAACAGAGCAGGAACGATTGTGGTACAAGTTGCAACTAAGTAATATGAATAGCAGGCAGATTGGGAACATGCACAACTGCTCGAGAGATTACTAATTACCTAAATCTGCTCTAGTATCTTCCATTTTGTATATGAAGCTAACGAAGCAGAGGTGACAACCTGACACCCAGGCTCTGTAACCTGTGGATGAGCTCTGCAGTGACACAGGCTAGGCATTTAGGGAGGGAAACACACACTGTCCTCACATCGCATCTCTTCTCTAGCCAGAAGTGAAACTAAGTAGACCAAATGCAAAACTGGAGTTTTCGCTCTTAGTGTCACCTAGAAATAACCTAAATTGTCTTGGAATGGGTGTGCCTCAATAGTCACATTGAAATTCTCCTGATTCTACATTCCCAGCCTAGTCCCCTGATTTTCCATACATGTTGCCTCCTTTCTGGCTCATGCCAGAGTTGGGATGTGCCTGTCATCTGTAACATCTTGAAAGGCACGAAGAAGATCAGCAAGGGTCAGTTATTTAATGTCTTCTCCAATACAAGAACTGAGGAGGAATAAGTCCAGCAAGTGGGTGGGATGGTCCAAACAAGAACAAGAGGTCTTTTTTTCATACCTCACTGAAGAAAGTGATGGAATGCCCTGCTGCAGTGTGACATGGATGCTGAAGTCCAGCATAGTAGTCCAATGTACTAATCTGCTACCAGGCTCTCTTGCAGACAGTCTGGATAGCCTCCAAGCAGAGCTCTGAAGTCAGAGGCTTTCTGTGACTAATGGGCAAAGGCATTAGTGGCATGTGGGGGTTATCAGCAGATGTGCAGGAGGAAGGAGGTTGGGAATGGTGTGCGTGCTAGTAAGGTCTGTAGCAGTGAGGTGCAAAGGGGGGATGGCAGCTTTCCCGCCCCGGTCCGTTGAAGTGTAGTGTGAATGCAGTGACACATGCTGCAGGGCCCCAGGGCCTCTGTCACGTGGCTGACATGTGCCCATAGGACCAGAAAGAGTCCTAAGTAAACAGGACTAATAAAGAGTCCTAAATAAGGATGACTAAGAGTACACTTGGATATTGCTACCGAAGGCAGTGTAAGCGCACATCATTTCATTAATCATCACTGCAGCTTGTCACTATGTAGAAATTACTTAATAGTTATTAAATATTAACACGTAATTGTCTAAACTAACTAACACACAGGATTTATCTATGAAATTTACAGTTTCCATTGGTGGTAGAAGCTGAGAAAATAATAATGAGAGAAGCTGCAAGAATGTGTCTCAGTTCTACCTGTTTATTTGTGTTTAATACTGACTAAAACAGTATGGCAAGAATAGAATTCTTTACATTTTCTGAAATCTTCTGCATAAAAAAATCTTGTAAACATATACTTTCTGGAGATTTCAAAAACAATTTGGAAACTGTAACTCAAATTCTAATGGGGAAGTTACATATGAAAAAAAAAATTCAGAAGAATAGTGATATATTCTCAAATCAGGAGCTCCTTTTAACATGAAGCACCTGTAAGAGGTTCAATAAGCATGCAGGGAGAGAAATAACTTATCTTTTGGGTACCTTCTTGTATGTAATTTGAAAACACTGCTCCTCCACCTAGGCAGAAGTGGCAGTATCTGGAGTTTGTAATGGTGATCCTTTGTTGTTCCTCCTGAATTTATGTTTCTTTGTTCTTTATGATCCCATCATAATTTTGTCTCGAAGATGCTGCAAAGATAATGCCCACTAATAATAAAATTGCTAATAACCAAATAAAATGTTTTTCAGAAAAGGTCATAGCATCATCAACGTAAATGTGAAACAGAAAACAGGTGAAATATGTTATTCAGTTGTTACTAAAATTCTATATCAAAGTTTTAATGCACTGAATTTATCATTTCTAATGCAAAGCCTACATTGTTCTCAGCACAGAGGTATAAGAGTATGGTCTTTTTTTCTCAGATGCAAATGATCTGGGAGCTCAGCAGCAATTCTGTCCTGCTTCAGTATTTCAGAACAAAATTGCTAGGTTGCAAGGTGAAAGGTGGATGGTCACCACAGGAAAGCAGTTTCAGTGACAGAATATAAAAAAATGGTTTTACATACTAGGTATGAATTGTGTTATGACAACATGGTATTTTGTAAATAAAAAGCTGAGCTAGAATTATATACATTTCTTTAGTTCCTTATTCTACCTCTTTTGTATTTTATTTGACTACAGGTGTTTTGGGCTAAGGGCTTAATCTGCGTCTATTTTTTTTTTATAAAAATTGGATCGCGAAGCCCCAAACCAGAGTATGGATCTTCACGTGTTATCATTTTTCAACTGAAAAAGATAATGATAGTGACCTTTTAAAAGCACTTTCTGGCTGTGTTCTAACAATCAATAAACATAATCTTAACAAATAATACTGATGAAGACCCTCTGCGTGCGAACCTCTGTGGGGTCACAAGGGTGACAGGCCAGTAGTTCCTTCTAGTGGAAATTTCTCTGCAGGTAGGCAGAGGGCTGGAGACTGAATTGCACTGTTCACGTGCAATTGTTACGCTGGTTGTCTCCTGATGGAGATGTGCACTAAGAGCAGGTAGTTGAGAGCTGAGACTGGCCCCAAGGATGAGACCAGAGCTGTCTAGATGGAGTTTGAATTTTACCAAAATGGATTCAGCTTGCCATGTTTAGAAAGTTATAAAGCAATATTCGAGGGAAACTGATTCTGCAAATGGCCAAATGCATAATCAGGACACTGATCAAGACAATTTCAACTAAAGACTTGAGGCTGGACTTGCACAAGTGAAGCTTTTGGTGTAACTCATTTGGTTTTCATATGAAATGGTATGTTTTCTATTTTTGAATAACACTCAATCATAGTGACACAAGGACATATAATGATTACAAATGACATAGATTACAGTCTATTTATGATACCTGAAATTCATTGGGCAGGTGACAATGGGAGAGTCTAGGAATAGTTGACAGTTTGAAATGGAAAAGCCCAGATCCCTTTTAAAAGAAAACATAATCTTAAAAGCAATCAAGAAGGATTTAAATAAGGACCTTCCGTTGACTAACAATTTTGTCTAGTGGTGGGCATTTTTGCATTGTGGTACTCACAAAAGTCTGCTATCAAACAGACCAAAAGCTGGGTCACTGTTTTCTTACTTATTTTGTTTTTTCTTGATTGATAAGAAAGATTTCCTTATGAGTCAGATTGAAATAAAAGTGTAGTTTCCTACTTTGGGCAGCAGGGCCACATTCTGCTGCAGGAGATGTATTCTCAACATCACAGCTCAGCTCTAAACAGGTGATAGTCCCTGACTGTAATTCCCATGAGGCAGTGCATTAGGAGAAGACAGCTTCCACTGAGGCATTTAGAGGCTCAAAATCAACTAATATAATTAAATTAATTCAAATAAGGCATACTTTTTCTTCTAAAATATATATAACAATATAATCTCAGATTAATGAATTCTGTTTCTAGGGCAAAAAATTTAGGTAACAGTGTATAGAATAAACTGGTTAGTTAAAAAAAAGCAAGATTAGTAACAAGATGTCTAAAGCAACTTATTCCAAAGGTTTATACACAAAAGACTCATCAAAAGTTTCCTTCATTGTCTCTGGGACAACCACCTTAAAATATTAAATGATGCATAAAACATAAAACCAACTTATCCCATCTAGATATGGGCCCAAATTATAAACATGTTGTTGAGAAGATATTTCAATTCATATAGAAACTGCCCCAAAGGTAAGTGGTGTTTAGTTCTGGGACCATGGTTTATATCTCTTTTGGCCATAATATTTACTTTAATTTGTAATTATAAGACTTACAGATATGTTTAAGAACATAGACTCTGGATTATATATGTAGTCTAGAGTATTTTTCTTGAGAAGTCTTTTATTTTTAACGTTCCTGGTGTTTCATCAATACCTGTAAAATTGAAAAAAACAACCTTAAAAATTATTTTCAATTTCTTATTTTCCTTAGACATATTAAATGCACCTAGTTAATTTTTTTTTGTTTCACAGACAGATAGGGTTTTAGTTATTTTCCTTCTTTTTTGTTCTAAATTTTCCCCTAACTGATTCCCTCAAGGCACTGAGCACTGTCTCCCATTAGGTGACAGATTACATTCACCACTGATAGAGGCGTTTGGGATTGTTTGGAATCCTGTCTAATACAACACTCAAGGATCAGTAGAGCAAGTTGCTGACTGTGAGAGATTGTTCAAATATATAAAGTGAAGCTTCACAAGAAAGAGAATAAAAACTCAACATGTCATGCAGGATCCATACCAGTGTCATCATTTATAGCTCCAGCTCAATCTGATTGAGCACCAGCAGTGCTGGGCAGTCTTGAGACCCGTTACAAAACAAGCCCAAATTCCTTGCAGGCAGCTGTAGGTGCTGTTCATACTGACTGAGAGATTTCAGTAGCCATGGACTTTCATCTTTGGGCCAACAGCTGGCTCAGGATGCCATGAAAGCTGTGTGAAGTCATGCTCTAGGGAGTCCAGTGCTGCAGGGTAAGCTGGATAAACAATCTAACCCCCAACTCATTTGGTGAACAGAGCATATAAACAGCAGCAGGAGGTGTCAGATGCACTCTTCACATTCTTGCAGCAGTGCATGGAAAATTTGTGAGCCTGACTTTTCCCTCACTTTCATTCATTGCCTATTAGACTTTTGGGGTTTTCTGATTTTTATTAGCCTCCATAGGTGTTTGAGGCTCACTGATTTCAAGACATTCTCTAGTATTTCAAATATGTAGTACTATAGCCATTCAATTTAATGCATATGTATGGGGACAACAGAACTGCCAGCTGCCAGTAGACATTTGTTGAGGTCCCCGGACACTGCCACCCTAGAGCCCTGATCACCTAAAGATCTCAAAGTGCTCTGAAGGCATGAGAGAATTCTAGGGCAACTAGAGATAAAGGAAAACAAGACTAATTCCAGTCAGTAAAGCTGCAGCATTGATCCCTTCCTGCTTTCCTCTGTGCTTTTCACTTCTCATAATCCCAAATCATTGGGATTATGATTTATGCTTTCTTGTTACCTTTTCTATGTCACGTGGGCCAGCACTAAATCCTTTCCCTGACCTTCTCACCTAGGAAGCCATGGATCCAATCATACTCATCTCCTTCACTTATGCAGCTGCCCTGTTTCTATTTTTACTGCATTTCTCCTGATTCCCTTGAGCACACCCAAATGATTTGTGCTTAGGCTATGTTCTCGCCTGCCATTCTGCTCATACCTATCACTAGTTTGAAATCTTTGCTTTACCATGTCCCCTGCTGTAGGACTAATCTTTACACTTGCAAGGTCCTACACAACTTGGTTCCCTCCTCAAGTCAAATACATTCTCGTCGTTTTTTACTGTCCTACTCCTTCCTGTCTTACACTGCTTCAAAAGCCTTCCCCTATCAATCAGCATGTATCAGCCTCTGGTTTATCCCATGTATAGTGCCCTTTCTTCTTCACATTGCAAACAATGTTCTCAGTTTTCCCAATAAATTACTTTTTGGGGGTTCCTGCACACACAACCTTCTGTTTAATCCAGTCTAGCCTCTTTGTGGACATGAGGAGTGACAAAGGGAAAAAGATTCCTGATAATATTGCAAAATAACTGTGCAGAAAATCCACTGTAAGCACAACCTATGGTGAAGGCATGGACACAAGAAAAGTAACAGTATGGGGGAAAAGGGATGCTTTTCGTCAAGTAAAACTCAGAAAGATTTCTGGCTTCTGTTATTATGCAATGACCTTTAAAGATCATGATTCCCAGTTTCACTGAAATTACTGGGTTTTGCCATGGACTCATTGGGGTCAAAACTGTTCTATAGTTTGAAATTTCAAGTTATCCTTACCTTTGACTTCCCAGCCTGTCCCTTGGTTGACTTCAGTAACAGTGACAAAATAAGGAAATGACAAATTTCCAATGTTGGAAATGGATTGGAAGCATTGTAACTGGATGCTTCATTCTTAGAATGTGAAATTTAAGTTCTGTGTTATATGGCTACACTTAAAGGAAAAACTGCTCTGGTTATTTCAGGCATTCGTTAAGCCTTTCAAGCCTTTGTGGTGGTTTGGAATGTCTCCTTTGTAGTCCAATTCAAGCACAATTTTCCTTGAGTAGTTCTTACTCTAATACCAGTTGGGTGTCTGGACAAGTATCAGAATTTAGCTTAGAGACAATAATTTTTATACTTCTACTTTATTTCTTACCTTATCTGTACAGTCTGAGAAAGCTGAAAGTGAAGACATTTTCTCAGCCAAGGTACAGGTGGATTCAGCTCGACATGACTTGTTAAGCACACTTTTTATACAATTCAAGAATCTGTGGCAAGGCCATGAAAACAGGTTCTAGCTCAGTTTCTTGACTAAATCCTGAATACAAGACTTTACGAAAGAAGTTATGAATAAAACAATGAATGCATCTATCCCTATACGGTGTAAGTGATTTCAAAATAATTATATTTGTGACAAGTCAGATACCAGCAGATATTATGCCAAAAAAATTTATTTAATTTCTCATCAGGAAAATATTGAAATCTTATGGCTTTTCAAAGAATCTGTTATTTAAAAGGAAGTTTTTCAGACTTACAAAATGCTTTTGTTAAGATTTAAAAATTTCATCTGTATTTTATTGTTTCCACTAATATAACTACATTAAAAAATTCTGACCTTTTAAAATTTCTGTATTTTTCTGTCAGTATGTTGATAGTATTCTCATATTTGATGAAACAGGATTTTCCATCAGAAAATTGTTCCAAAGAGTCTTTCAGGAATTTCAAACACAGTTCATTTTGGAAACCAAAACTTTTTCTTTGGATGCTTACTGGTGTCAAGGGTATAAACAGTGAGTCCAGAGCCAACTGCTACTAAGGGAGTTCTTTGGGGAGGATGGTCTTGGGAAAGCTACTCTGCTGCCCCCATGAATTTCTGACCTAAGCAACTGCTTTCTGTATTTATACCGAAAGCCAGCCCTGCCTGAATGACCCAGCTGCTCACCTGAGATTTCCTTTAGTCAGCCCCAGCTTATCTCATCACCAAAGGTTCTATTTCTTTAGACTCACAATATGTGATAAGCCATCTAGTGAGCCTTTCCCTTTCCCAGGACAAGCAGAAAGTGAACCTGTGCTTCAGTTGTGAGGAGGTGTCTTTAAAGAGGAGATCTTTAAAGTTCAGAAAACTTTTGTAGTGTAGGAAAAAGCCATAAACACAGAGAGGCAGGTAGGAGTTAAAAAAAAACCCCAAACACCTGTGAGCACACTCTGCATGACATTTTCCCAGAGGAACCACAAAACTTCTCCTACTTCTTGGTATGGTGTCAAGTCTGCATTAACAGTTTAAGTATATTAACACGAAAAATAAAGATCTGTTTAAAAGTCTCAATTTGAAAATTTTGATAAAAGCAGTATTTTTTTTCCAATATATCTTATGATTTCAGCTGGCACACTATGCTAGTTATTTTAACAACAGTGTTTCTTTTTTTTGAGCTAGATTTACAGCTCTACTCTCCTGTCTTTCTATTTTAACTCATGACATCTTATCAGTACCTGTGCCAGTGATGATGAGAATAGATTTGAAGTGGAAACTCTTGCAGTTTCTCTCCTCAATTATGACTATGATTTAAACATTTATGTTGATTTTATATTTCCATTCCTGTTCTGTCCCACTGTCTATCCTCGCTGTTAATGTAATATTCATAGTTACACCATCACATCCTTCAGAGCCTGATATAAAAATATGTATCCTCCAATAGTGTGTAACCAAAAGGTCTTAACTGAAAGAAAATAGGCTGCAGCAAGCACACCATTGGACTGCTCTGTCTGTACAGTCTGCTTTTCAAAATACTGATTATTAAAGTACATTGTAGAAAAACAAAGAACACTGTGTGTGAAATAAATGATGGTAAAATAGATCATGTTAAGATATGTTCAGTAACCACAAAATTATTATAAAATACTTACTTTTTAATCCTTTGAATTTCTCATTCTTGGTTTGCTGGGATCTGCATTATAAATGTTTTCACCAAGTGGAATACTTGTTCTCTGTTCAAATACAGGTCTGTAATTTAGCTGCATGTTAATGCATCATAAGACAGAAGGGTGTAGATTCGTATACATTTACTGTGCAGAAAGGATGATAAAAAGTTATTTTTAATGTCAGAATAATACAACAGAATAAATGGTATGGCGTTAAACTCCAAAGCACACAAAACAAAGCAAGTCATTCATCTATATCAAATATTTCAGTTCCCAGGAAGTCCTCAGAGAAAAGGAATTATCTTTTTTTTGTTGTTCTTAGCCATCACCTCAGCAGTGACAACTGAGCCAGCAGGTGTTTACTGCTCACGTGAATTATGTCATTTGATATATGGCCATAATTTTTTTACTGGGTCCTACAGACCAGGGATTTTCAGCTGATCTCTCATCTCTACCTGACACTGCTCAGAAACCATGTTCAGAAGACATCAGATGCTTTGAGTCCACTGTGACTGAACCCTAGGGATCTTTAGCATATATGTTACTTTTACAGGCTTGTCTTAAGTTTAAATCAAAGAGATGAACGGCATATATGTCTTATATAGGCAACAAAATCAGAATTACGAGTTTAATATAAGATACAAGTTCTGTTCATCAGTTGCATTTTGAACACAGAACTATTATGCAGTTTAATAATAGTTTAAACTCAAGACCACACATTTAACAAAATGAAATAAGAAATTGTTAGCAAAAGAATTCTTCAGCCATTTAAACAGGAGATGTTTATGGAATGACAATTAAATTATACTTTTCTAATAGTAGTACAGTGAATGGTATCATAATGGGGAACTGTGCTGTTTCTTGCCTCCAGCTATCTCAGTTCAGATCTTTCACAGCAGAAGAACTCAGGGATCCTGAGGGATTTATTTTTTTTTTTCAAAATACTGTACTGAAAATAAAAGTCCTGGGAGGTCATGGGGTTACATGGAAAGTAGCAGTTTAATTTAGTCAACCTAAATAGCAAAAGGCATATTTTAGTACACATTAAACTCATTTTATGCACTTTTTCAATCTAGTGTCTGATTTAGTGTGTTCGTTTATTTCTGCACAATGCATTCTCGCTATAGAAATTGGTAGGCTGTTGACAACATCTTCAGATAAGCAAGCACATAAGTATACACATGCTCCTGGTTCTTTTGCAAATTTGAGCACACAAGGTAGGAAGTCCTTCCCTTTCTGTATCAATTCCTAGGCACCACCTAATGGTGCTTAGCTTTCTTACCAGCAGTTCATTTAGGAGAGGAAAACCATTTTTGTCTTTTGGACCTTCCTGTAGCCACAGTTCAGCAGTCATTGGAACTGGAGAAATGTAATGAATTGATTTCCCACATACGCTGCCAGTCTTCAGTGTTACGATATATGTTACCATATAACAAATAAACGATGCTTCTGGGATAATCACAGCTATTGTAGATTTACCCTATAGGTAGTTATGCTGTGAAAATAAATTAGTACTCCCAAAACAAAGATAGCCAATTAAAGAATGTAGTAAATACCATGTTTGCACTGACAGATATATCTGCATTGCAAAGTTTGCTCCTCCTGCTTACTTAGTGCAAGGCTTACAAAGGGATTGGTTTTAAATCATTTGTCTTGGAACCACTCATTTCAAAACTGGCTTTCTCCCTTTGTAATGTTCCTGCAGTAACGATCAGAAGACTGTTTAATTGATCCCTCTTTTTGTTAGGAGTGACTTCATAGCAGAATGTGCTTAGCAAGGTGTCTTTGATTAAGGAATTCATAGTTCTACTTTCAATGTAACAGATCCTGATCTTGTTAGTTTTCAGCGTAAGTGGCAATGCCATGGTTTTACCAGAGTACTTGGGGGAAGCAGTTGCCAATTATGAATTGGTAAAACTGATAACAGAAATGATGTGGACAAGTGTGGTACAGACAGATCACTGCCACACACGATTGGCGCTGATGTTATTTATGGGCTCGAGTATTTTAAGCTACTGGTAATGCCTGCCACAGTAGAGAGGGGTGGTAGATACAAACAGAAAGAATACTTTGAAAAGGGTGTTATTTTTATACTGAACTTCTCATATTGCCTAACTGATGTTGCCTCAGCATGACACTGAACACAGTCAAAGAAAAAGTGTCTGTCACAAGACTGTAAGAACTGCCACACTGGTCAGACTGAAGGTCCATCTATTTCAGCATTCTGTACAGTGACCAGTTGTGACTGTTCAGAGAAGGAGTCCAAGATACAGGATAATACAAAGTGGTCCTTATTTCTGACAATTAGTTGTTAAAGCATTTTGGACCACTGAATTCAATAGCAAACAATGGAGATATCCTCAATAAAGTTGTCTAATCCCTTTTTAAATCTAACTATACTTTTGATTTCCAAAGCATTCTCTAGCAATGAGTTCAGCAATTCAATTAAGCAACATGTAAAAAAAAGTATTTCCTTTTATTTGTTTCAAATTATTATATGTGTTTTGCACTTCTGAGAAAGAATGAATCGCCATCGTTATACCCCTGATTTTATGTCCCATCCGCCTTTAATAATCTCTTTTCCACGAAGGAATGTCCTATTCAGTTTCCCTTGTATAGAACCTGTTCATTGTTCCTGTCACTACTGTTTACCTTCTCTGTGCCTTATGCAGTGCTACTACATTGGTCTTAGAGATGAATGACCAGAAGTGTATGTATTTGAGATTGGTACAATAGCATTGCGATGTTTTCCTGTTTTGTTGTCTATTCACTTCACAAGGAAATAATTCTAATATTCAGTTTGTCTTTCCTTGCTCCAGAGCATGGCACTACCTATCTAAATAGCTCCCAAACCTCTTTCAATGAGTAGTAACAGCTAAGAGCTCCCCGTTTTGTACTTTTCTTTCAGGAGCATTTGTTTGAATTTGTTAAGCATGCATTATACCAGAGGTTTTACTGTCTGGCTGCTCAGCATTGGTTAAAACTTTCGTCAACTCCTTGCTGTCTGCTTTAGCTGTGACTTTGCTGCACAACTTTTTATCTTCTGCAAACTTTCCTGCTTCATTATACACCTTTTCATTGTCATTTGTGAATAGCTTGTACAGCAGGATCTGGACCTCTGTAGATCCCGTGGTATCCCACTGGTTATTTTCTTTATTATTTTTGAAAAATGATAATTTATTTGGATCTCCTGTCCAGTTGCTAGCCCATGGATGATTTTTGCTCCTGTTCCATGATAGCTTTTGGTAAGGTACCTTGCTCAAAGAAGCATTTTGCAAATCCAAACACACAAGAATCACTAGCTCAGCCTCAGGATTGCTTAATTTGCTACACAATTTTCTTTCTCAAAATCCCTGTTGATTCTTCCCTCATATTTTAATTTACTCAGATTTCTACTAGTTCTATTTTACAATAATTTCAATAAGTTTGCCACCCATGAAAGTCAGACTTTGGGTATGGTAGTTCCTCAGATCACCCCTGAAGTAGTGTTTAAAAACTGGTGGCATGTTTGTCATCTTCTGCTCTCCTGACTGATTGAAATGAGAGGTTACACACCATAACTTTCAAGTTAGGAATTTCACATTTAAAATTCTTGAATTACCATTCTGTGCTCTGGCAGTTATCTTTAACTGATTTGTACTACAACCTTTTCTGATGACGTGTCAGTGTGAGAGAGTTCTCAGATTATTTTCCAGTTCTTGACATCTCCCATCACCCATATAAGATCTTTCTGCTATATCAAGGTAGTTCCATTCCTTTAGAAGGTATTCTTACCAAGACAGATCTCACCCAATGCTTATAGTTTGATCTCCTTCATTCTTTCTGAACTACATATCACATGATATTTATTATTAAATGCATACCTCTATGTAATCAAAGAGGAAAAAGACTCCAAATTAAGAAAGTTCAGAAAGAAACTGGCTATTTAGAGGATGATATGAAAGAACTGCAAGAAGTAATAACAAAGAAACAAGAGTGAACAAAAAACAAAAGGATACTCCTACCTGGAGTTTCATATATCATCGAATTTTTTTTAACAATGTTCGTTATTTAGAGAAATGCTTGGCTGACATATATTAATATTCTATCTAAGGACTGAGAAAAGACGATCTGGAAATTTTAGTAAATTTTTACATAGTTATTTTTTATACTACATGAATAAATCACTACTTTTTCAGTCTCAATCTAAAAATAACTCCCCTATTTACCAGAACTATTCAGAATAAAATAATGCTGTATTTGAATAACTATTCAGAATAAAAGAATGGTGGAAGCATGGCTATTGCTCATAATGAATTTTCTTCTCTTACTGGCTTGTAATGTTTGCTGCGAACAGAATTCCAGTGTGTAAGTATCCATTTCATCCCAGTCCTCTTGCATTCTCTTCCAGTAGTGATGGATTGCCAACGACAAGGTTTATTAGTTGCATTTGAAACATTGGATAGGCTGTGAAATTGAGTAAGAAAGTGGAGGTACATGTTCAGTACTCCGTTCTCTGTAGTTGAAGAAAATCCCAAGGAAAGAAAAAAAAAATTAATTGAAGCTCTAGAACTTACTTCCATTCAAAGCTATGTGAATGGAATAAGGAAAATTTCCATCATAACTTTGTGTATACTCCCTTCACAATACCAGTAATTGCTGCTTTGCCAGTTTTGTCTGATGGGCTAACTAGTCCCTTATTGTACTGTAGCCAAGGACAATGAAAGTAACAGTGGAAGTGTATTTAACTTTCCACTTCTTTTTAAGTTTATCCATGCTAGTGGATGAAAGAAAATACATGCAAGTGTAAAGGAAGTTCTCTTCAGAGCTGCTTTTCTTTGCTTCGATCTCAGTGAGGACTTGCGTACTTTAAATATCTGAGTTTCAAGCGCCAAAAGCAGATTCTGAAGGTAGAGTTTACCTTTCTGTTTAGCCTTCAAATTCTCAGTGCTCACAGAATCACAGAATAGTTGAGGTTGGAAGGGCCTTCTGGAAATTGCCTTGTTGAAATCCCCCACACAAACCAGAATCCACTAGAAAGGGTTGTTCTGGATCTTGCCCTGTCAGGTTTTGAATATCTCCAAGGATGGATAGTCCACAGGTGGTGTTTTACCACCCTCACAGTAAAATAGTTTTTTCTTATGTCTAAATGGAATTTCTTGTTCCTTTTGTGACTGTTGCCTTTTGTCATTGTGTTCTTTCAACACTGATTGTAAGCATTACCAGGCTGCTTTGGGCTATGCAAGCAACCACCCAGCTCTCACGTAAGTTAAGTTAAGAGGGATCCAAATGTAAGTGGAGTGGCACATCATTTTCTGTTGGCTTGGAACATTGAATCAGGTTAAAAGGAATCTTAAGTGACCCTCCTCAGTTTTAGAATGTATGTGTAGCTCCTTTAGTTTTCCAAAACCAGCTGTTGCTAGGCATGCTGATCATTGGCAGGACAGTCTACTAGTAAGAGCACTCACCCAGAAAGTACAAGCCCTATGTTCTACTTCCTCCATAGTCTGAGTCCAAATGCTTTTCTCAAGAGACCATCCTAAGTCTTGGCTTATAAAGCTGGGTGAGCACGTTGCTGTCTCCATCTTTCCTATTGCTGAAATACTTGCTGTTAGCCATGTACACAGGGAAATGAAGCCAGAAATACAGCATGCATGGGGGAGCATGATGGTTCACCTTGATAGCACTGCAGGGGAAGAGAGAGTTCCTGGTTGATGGCTGGAACTGGTTTTGATTTCTCACTCCAGTGACTAATAACAATAGTCTCAAGATCAGAGACCTGAGTTCAACTATTGAACTGCAAAGTCATTGTGCAGTGAGTGAGAACCCAGAACAAAGGGCTTATATGCAGAGGATGGACTCATTTGGTAGCTATGGGAGGGAATCCTTCAGGCCAGAGCAATCAGAGCAAGGTTGTTGGTACATTTGCAGTGTACACAAGCGTTAGTGGCAGCAGGACAGTTGTTTGTTTTTCCTTTAAGAGGCAGAAAAGTCAGACTAGTACCACTGAAACTAGTAACTGGCCTTGAAACTCATAAATTGACTATCAAAATTTTAGCATTCCTGAAGGGTGTGCACACTTTTCCCATGAAAGAATTGCCTTACGGAACTATGTAGACATCTTGATAGGTCACCTAACTCCTAGCACGATCAGCTATAAATCCTCGTATTTCTCTCTGATATCAGCAGGGTGCTTGCTCAGTGTAGGATAAAGTACAGCAGTGTCAAGAATGCCTTGAATTTCTTCCTGCCTCCTCAAGTATGTTAGGTGTAGCTCACATCATATCAGATGCACAAGATAGGAGTTGGTCTCCTCTGCACAGATGAGAGTTGGGATTTTCAAATGTGCCTGGGGATCTAAGAGCATAAATCTTTCAAATTTCCCAAAGGGATCTGCATTCATGAATGCTGTAATCTTTAGGAAATATGTCATTGAATTGGTTCATCCTCCTGAGTTAGAATATTAAATTCTTATCTAGACACTGTTTTCCTTAGTGATTTGAACACCACTAATAAGACTACCATATGCTTGTATTTTCAACAAATGGCCAGTCAGGTTAAACTCGAACTTCAACTAGTCAAGACCAGTTACTGCAGAATTACCCTTCCCAAGTCTGGAGGAGAGATGTTTATCTTAATGATCATTATAATCTCCTCCTAAGCAACTTTACCATGCAAACGTTTACCAGTAGAAATAATTTGCATTACAAGACAAATCTCACCAAAATCCACAATATTTTTCACACAATTAAAATAATTCCACATACATTAATTTTATATACAAGTGGGCATGTAATCAAGAACCATAGTAAATCAGTAAAAAAATGTAAAAACTTTCTAAAACTCCCTACTGTTAATGTTTTCCTTTGCACTTCCTGAATTTTACATACATACAAGTCAAACCACACACATTGTTTTGTTAGGCTAGAATTCTGTTTAAGCACTGATCTCTGTTACTTACATTTTCTTTTCTTCTATTCTATTAAATAGACTTATTCAATGATCTGCTAAGGATCAACTATGTAAGAAGTTGTGTATGTGAATCAGGGGCAGTAATTATGTCCACATGCAACAGAAAATGAATAAATACTTTTAAAAATAAATCATTCGGCTTTACTTTAAATGTCTTTAACTATGTTTATTTATATGGTTTTCATATAAGAATTGTCAAAAGCCATTTTTCTTTGATGAAAACAAAGGCTCATATGTATAGCCCAATTAAATCAATGGAATGGTGCCCACTTCTCAAATTAACTTTGAGACATTGAATGACAGATGAACCTGTAGACTATTTATATCATTTATAGCTTGCTTAAGACTTTAAATTAGGCCAGTGCTAAGGTATTTGACAAAAGATAACATATGCATGGACATGGCCAAATTGAAAGAGACTTAAAGATCTCATAACAGCCAAAGTAAAGTGCTTTTATCTCTCAATAGAAAAGACAAGAGAGACAGAATCTGGTAAGATTCACTTTTGGCTGAATATAAGCATTTAGAATACATTTCTCAGGTAATAGTGTTTGAAAATAAAGAAGAAATATTTTAGTAGACATACCTGAAGTTTACGTTTGCTGAGATTATTGAGCTGTGCAAAGTCACACAAAGTAGCTAATGGCCATTTCACATATCGCACACAAACTATATGCTTTAAAAAAGGACTAAATGCCAAGTCCCTTACCCATATATTGAAGGACTGCTCTGAATGTCAAACTCCTCAACATTGTATTTCAGGGACCAGATTCATCAGTCTTACATAAAGCAATATTCCCACTGAAGATCTATTCTACTTAGTAGTTTTCCAAGAAGTACTAACTGCAACTCACTCAAGTGACTGCTATTTTAACTTGCTGATGTCACTCCATTAACCAACAAGGTGGCAAAGGAGATAACATTTCTAATCTTTGCTGTTAACTACCTGACAATGGTTTTTAACATTCTCTGAGAATTCACAGGGCTTTGGCAAAGTTTTGCATGAATCAGAATTACTACTAGTGAATCTATTTCTGAAAAGCTGAAAAAGTAGCAATTGACAAAGACTGTCATATTCAACCATACTTCCACAATCAAATTATGAAATTTTGTTTGAAAATTCTATTATTTACTTATACATTGGTAAAACAGCATAAAAAGTAAAAATAGAAACTATGAGGCATTTTGCCAATGTCCTGTTGCTACTTACCATTTGAAAATATTAAATACTAGCATCTTAAGTCTTGAAATATTATTATCATCATCTTACCAATATTGTATCACTTGACCTTTATTGAGGATATGAATTTTTGAGCTCTTGATATCATCTTTCCTTCTGGTTGAATTATGGTCCAAAATATTATTTGCTGCTCAGTGATATACTGTGGGCACAATACATGGTCAAATAATTTGTTTACTTCCTAAAAGGTCAAAAGAAAAAATATGGTAATCTTATTTATTGTCCATTCCTAGTAGTATAACATAGAAACTTATTTTGATGCTACATAATCCAATCAAAAAAAACCTATTGCCAAGTGGAAATAATGAAAATTATACCTGTAAAAGTGGCTGTTTCCTCACCTTGTAATGCACATCTTGTCCATAGAATAATTGTCCTTTTACATTTATTTGATCTCAAATAGAAAAATCTATAATACCATAAGTATTTCCTTTTTATATATAGGAAAGAACTAGCTGAATTGTGTGATTGTTGTAAAAAAATCTCTAAATAGCAACCAAGGTATTCCTTTATACCATTTTCTTACTGATCATTTAAAGTGTCAGCAAAAATAACTAGTAAATGGTACAAGGATTATATTACTGAATGATGGTTGGTACTACTTAAATTGATTCATCAGGTATAATATTCTGATTATCAGCGTTATCAGCAGAACACTAACAGTCAGGTACTATGATTCTAAGTGTAGTATAGATAGCGTCTGACCATGTAGAGTTGCAGAGGGATGCCATGGTATTATGCAAGTGATTATAAAAGGGCAGGTGAAGTTCAATGTAGATAAGTGAAAAGTTACACATTAGAAATGTAATTTTTCATATACATAATTGCTGCCTATGCAGCACCACTGGGGACCCAGCTGTGTTCCAAGGGTGAAGTGAATGCTCAAAGCCCTCTGCACCAGACAAGCATGGCCTGGCCACACCAGCTGGATGACAAGGCCTTTTCAAGCATGCTGTGTTTGGGGGGAGCTGTAGGGACACTCTTAAATACAGAGGTCAGTTCTCTCTCTCTGTGGCAGAATGGAGACTGATGCTAAAGGGTTCGCAGCTATCTAATCTCTGAATATTATTCTGAGTGCAGAACACTTGTCATATAGTCCAATTTATACATTTAAAATGTATGTATGCAACAGCCTGGCATTTCTTCATACAATAAGGATATTTTTTATTCTATTTCTTACACAAACCAAATCTTCTTGAAGTTGTGCACAGTGACAAACTGTTCCTTACAGATTTAAAGGATATTTTGCAAGAGTTATTTAAATTTTTTGACAGCTGATGTCCACTGATGTTAAAACATCTAGCTTCCTTATTTCCAGCCTATCGGACTTTGACTTATTCAAAGTAAAAACTGACAATGCTTGCTGTTAGAATCTCAAACCTGGCATATGTTTCCAAACCTGCAAAGAAGAAATACAGGCAATAAATTAGAAGTAGGTAACGCACATAAGGAGAAGACAAAAGTTGTGCTGCTTAAGATGATACAGGAGTATCAGTGAGGTTCAGTAGTTCAGTCAGATCTCTTGTTCTGACATACACCTAAAGAAACACTCTCACATTAAATTAGTAAGAGGAAGAAACAACCTCTTTAGAGCAAATCAGGAAGTGAAAAAAAATAGAACATTTTTTCCTAAGATACCTCAAAAGACACCATGTGCATCATCTGGCACTGGCCATAGTGGTGGATACTTGTGTCTAATAAATTCAAGGAGGTCCTACAAGAAAAAAGGGCTGCATATCTAGATAGTCCTTTATAGGATTGGAAAACCTAGGGCTCAACTCAAAGAATGGCAAAACAATGGCAAAATTCCCATTGATTTCCATAATCTTTCACATACAATTTAAATCTTGGTAAAGCATCAGTATATGCCTTCTCCAGTGAAATTTATATAAGCATATTTAACTCGATAGGTTTCTTTGTATATTAGTGGAACAGTGCGCAAACTGGATTTGGATTCTTGCAGGACTGTCACTACACAAAAATAATGTAATTTTTTGTTCTCCTTCATAGCACAAAAACATTAAAATTAGCAGTTCTTGGACTGGTGAATCACTGTTATGTCATAGAAAGTGACTTCTAAAGAATTCTCTTCTTACATGGGCTAATTTTTTTTTTCAAGTGAACAGATTAATCAAAAGGCAGCTAAATTAAATCTATACTTCCCTGATATCATCAATGTAAGCCCATTTTATCTTAGTACATTATACATAGCAAACTACAACAAATAGAAAAGGAGAAAAGACAGTCTGCCTGTTACGATTCAATCCATACAATGACAATACAGGAGCTATTTGATTACAGCCATCTGCATTCTGCAGAAGATAAACAAGGAATATATGGTATACGACTGACTAGCTCGCTATGCCCTTGACAGCCTCTCAGCTAGTAGTGAAGCATGACTCCTCATGCTCAGCGCAATCCCATACTACATTTGCCTTGTTTGTCTTTGTATGTTGGTATCAGTATAATACTTTGCCTGAAGCCCGCTGCTCTTCAACTAGGTGAAGGATTGTGTGATTACAAGCTTGATTCTGCCAACTACACAACTAATAAAACACAGTACTACTACTTTCTGCAAACCTTGTGATACTTTCAACTATTCTAACCTGGCAGTTCACTCAGAACATATCAACAGGAAGCATTAATATTTCTGTAGAGAACATACTTACTGTAAAACAGCATAAACAAGGTACGTGTGAAGATTGGTTAATGCAGGAGCTTCTTCATGTAGTTGTCATGCCTCACTTCACTGAAAAAGTAGATTTAAATTCCTCACCCGCCTTAGTGAAGATAATATTTCCTTTGTCACTTATAAATGTGAATGAATGACTGTACACATGTGTTTTCTTTTGTAATTTTTTTCATCTTCCAGACTTATTAATAATTGAAAAGAATTGCCTCCATCACTAGATAACCACACCTGTTAGTCACTGCTGAATTACGATGCATAGAGGCAGAGCCACTACAGAGGCTATTTGTTAGCTAGTTAATATTTTCTGTGAGTATGTCTATTCCATCAAGTGTAAAAGTGCTATTCATTTTAGTAATTGCCTGTAAACTACTGTGCATAGACCAAACTGACAGAACACAGAACCTTGTTTATAAATAAAACCTCTTCCTGTTGATTCAAGGTTTCCCCATAACCAAAAATTATTTACAGATAGCTTGTTGAGGAGTCTCTACAAAAACCTAGAACGAAGGATTTCCTCACTAAAGATCAATTTCTACCAATGGTACTGTTGCTGAATAACTGTTATTTCCAAAAGGCTCACAATTTAAATGAGAGCACTGACAGGGATGGTACAAACCCTGCAAAAAAGTGAGTCCAATAACTGAAAAATGCATGAAACTAATACCTTTGAGCTCAGTTACACTGAAATCATAAGAACTTTGCCAAAACAGTTCTAAAAACTGATTTGAACAATTTACTTCCTAAAAAAAATTTAAGTTACACTCAAATTCAACATTACTTTCTTCACATGCATACCTCATTCCCATAAACATAGAGGAAGTTACTCAGTGGGTGAAAAAAAAATTGTCTCAAATTCTGGTGTTTGGAAATAGAAACACTGGAAATTTTCTGTTCTGATGCAGTTTATGATCTCTTATACTATAAACAGGAACAATTGACTTTTTCTGAAGAGAAATAGCACAGTAATTATCAATAGCTGACATAATAATAATGTAATGGCTCTGCAATTACATAGACTACCAAAAAAGTAAGCCTAGAAAGTACATGTAAGATAGGAATTAATTTAAAGGTAGCAGGAAGCAAACAGTACACATATGTTGGAGAAGGAAAGCACTAAATACTACGTATCTGATTTCAGATGTGTATTTCCTTTAACTGGTCAAACACAAGCTCTACACAGTCACCAGTAATATTCAAGAAATGATATTTTTTCCGTGTTTGGAAGACAAAAAGTTTTTAAGATGAGGGAAAGGTGCTGTAGCTAAACCAAAGGAATTGTAACTGAATCCATGTGAAGCCTGGAAAAGCAGATTGCGTTTCCAGCTGAATCACTCAAATAAATGAATTCACTCAAATAAAAATAATTGTGCTGATGAAAAGATACTATCACTTAAGTTTTTGGGTCCCTACTTATGGGAAGGAGGAAATAGCACATAAATAAAAGAGAAAAATATATAATTTCTATTTTACAATTTTGAATGCATCAGTGGCAGAGATCTCAAATCGAGGGACTCTTAGGAGAAATTATCAGGCAGAAGTACAACATAAACCTGGAAAGCATTTGCATCCTGTAAAACTCTCCTTAATCTTTCCAGACTGAATTTCACACAGTGAACATATTCTTCTAGTTCTTTCAAATTGCCTCAATTTACAAATAGGAAAACTGGTACGCAAAGAAACAAAGCAATTTGCCTGTACAGTGAAGGAGCTGAGAACAGCATCAAGATCTCCTAGGTTGAAGCATCTTGCCCAAACTGCTCACTAACATCACGCTACCTTCTTTGTTCAAATGTGTTAGAATAACAACTAAGAATGATCAATTTAATCTAATTTATAAACATAATATAGCTATGCAAAGCCAGAGAAATTGTCCCTGTCTCTGTGACATACCTGAACCATGAAAATACCTATTCCTATATTCTGCTCATAATCAGAAACGCTATTACTCTTTTAGAAGATGTCTTTGTGTCACAGAGTCATCCAGGAAGGCAACTTGCCCAAGAAAAGAAGGGATCATAACTATAAAGAGGGGTCGACACCTGCGAGAAAGAAAATGTATTGTCAGTAAACTCTGCACGTTGACATTATGAAGGGGCTCATTTGAGTTTGCTCTTTGTCTGTATGCTAAAGTTAAAATCAGATCCTCAGCATAAACTAGGTCAGTGCTACGTGCTTAAATAAAAAGTATCAAGGTAAAATGTCTTCTTACAAAACTCTTCAGCAATACTTGGATTTATTCAAGTCCTGAACTTTACTTGCATAGAAGTTAGCATTCATTTGAAACTCGGGCAAACTTTAATCATTCAACTGGTATCAGCAGATGGAAAACCTGAGAGGTGAAAGTTAAGCAGCCTTTCCTACAGCTATAACAAATTCTTTCTGATGCAGAACTTCAAATTGTGATTCCTAGATCTCCATTTAAGTCCATCTGAAAGTCTACTTGCAACTGTCTGGTACCTCACTGATCCTAAAAGGGCCAGAGGTTGCCAGTACCAATCACTAAAATTATTATGATATAGTATGAACTAGAATTTATTGATTAAGTAATCTGGAAAGCAATTTTTAAACAGCAGCTTTTATTTTCTAATCCTGGAATACAATATGTCAGTATTTATGGAATAGTAATATTAAAACTTAAAATACTCAGGCAGAGAAATGGTAACAAAACAGACATCTTAAAATTATTTTAATGTCTTACCTTGCTTGTGGAAAATACATGTAAAGGATAGGTGACACAAATGTATCTTTTAAAATACTTGGCTGTATATATGTCTTGACTTATGGACAAGCTAATTTTTTCCAAGATCTGGCTAACTTTGTTTGACATGAATGTTACATGAACCATCGGAGAAAGAATCCTTATCTCTGTAATGAGAAGTTTCTCAGCTGTCACTCAGCAGTGTTGTTTGCAACAGTAAGTGCTTTTTGCTTTCTGTGCACAAGGTGGTGCTCTTATCAACAGTCGGCCGAGCAGGTAGGTGCAGGAGAGCAAGGTACCGGATCGCTTTGCGGAGCGTGGTTAGAAAGCACAGGATTCTTTCCATCCATCTTTTCCTTTATCTGTACCGATGTGTCAAAACCATAGGTTTCTGTTATTTTCGACGGATACAAGATGTGGAAGAATATTAGAAGAAGGATAAAATTTAAGAGATTAAAAGCTCTAAAATCAAAGAGATACTTGGCAACTAAAATCAAGACGTTCACATGAACTAGGGAGTTCTGTCCAGGTTTAGTGGGATATGAATTCCTTCACTAATTTTGAGATAGATAAGATGAAAAAAAAAATCAACTTCTGAATGGACTTCATTATGATTTTTATTATTTTTTCTCTTTCTCTTAAGTTTAAAATCTGATATTTCACCTCTATAGATTTCTCTGTTAGCTAGAGACTGGTGATTACACTATATACTTGTACTGAAATAATAATTTTATGAGAAATAAAAATAAAGAAATCAGTAAAATGATCGTATCTCCTTTGACATAAAAATAAATCTATAAATAATACTAGTTTATTTTCAATAATAGGCAGGCAAAATGAATGATTCATTGCATTTGGATATAACTAGACCACATAAAGCTTGACTGATCTCAAGCTGAGCAAGATGGAATCTGGTCAGTGCTATTGAAAGACCTCCAAGGAAATAGCACATGGATTATTCTCCCAGTCAGGAAAGTGAAATGTCTGAACATAAACAAACAGCAGCAGCAGCAATACCACCCACCAGAGATCTAATTATTCTGATTATACAGAAAATCAAAGCTTTGTTCATTCTGCTTAAAAACATCCCTTTGCATTCTTACAAGAATACCCCCTGTAATATCCCAGCAAAATTGGAGCAGCTGCAACTAAATTCCAGAGTTACAATCCAAAGTTGCATTTTTCTAATAGCTTGGCTTACCCTAAAATGTGTCTATATTAAGATGTTAAGCAGTTGAGCTGTTTTGTCCCAAAGAGTTCAAATACTTTCAAACAAATATTCACTCATGTAAAGAGATTTGCAAATATGAAGACTGAAAACAGATTACATTTCCAGGTTTCTTACCATTTCAAAGCCATGGAGCCTCACTTCAGAGAAGTAGGAAAAGGAATTGAGAAGGATAAAAATAGCACACAATAAAGAGAGAAAAAAACGTAAAAAAGATTTGCTGGTGTGTCTACAGTTTTTCTTGTTCTTTTTTCTTTCTCGTTTGTTTTATCATCAAGTCACAATGTAATAACAGCATAGGCATTGGCTACAGTAATGGAATGTTGTCCTTTAATGAGACGTTATATTGTGGATCTGGTCTTGCTCCTCCAGTGCACAAATATGGAGCTATTGAGAATATTTAACTGATCTTAATTTAGTGAGTAAATATCTGATGGCTGTCTGTCATACGATCATGATTTGTGTTGCTAAACTTGCACCTATCCAGTTTAGAGAACTGGAGTCAGATACTTCACATGAAATCTTTTCATTCCAGAAGGATGCCACCACCATGGAAGCTGCATTAAAATCAGGCTTAATAGCATTGTTCATTAAGACAGTTGAATACAGAATCTTCTAGTAAGAATCATAAAACAGTTAATAAATTGGCCAAAGCAGCTATTTGGAGTGAAATTTTCCTTGCAGCTTTCTATCTCAGGCTGACATTTCCAAAATTTGGAAAATAATGGCTAAAAGTTAATCTCTCTCTAAGGACACAGTCAGGAAAAAATACATTGTTTTCTCCTAGTTCAATTAAATAAATAAATAAACAAACAAATTTCATGACTTATGGAAAAGCTCCTGTTTTCCATAAAGACTTGAAATTTGGCAGAAAGACTATCTTTGCATGAAGGATGGGCTTTTTGCAGTCTTATGAGAATCCAACAAACTGCAGCTCTTCTGATATTACAACTTTCCATACACTCAGAAAAGACTTCTTCAATTTCAACAGCTGAAAATCCCTGAAGAATCTGTAGTCACTGACAATTTTGACTGAGAAATGCAATGCACTTGGATGATGTTTTTCCAGTCTGTCCTGTGTCCTCCACTTTCTTCTCTGGCGCAGGCAGCAGGGAAGGCAGAACTGGAGTTTGTTGTGAAAAAAGGCACTAAAGCACAGTGGAGAGCACTACCAGAGCTCTGCGTTAATTTTGTTGTTGCAGCTCTGTTACTGTGCCTGTAATAGTTTAGGAACACAAGCAGGCTGTTTTTATGGAAAGTGTATGTTTTATTACCCCAAATAATTCAGCTGAAGAAAACAGGCTTTGGGGACCCTAAGCCCTTCCTGAGGTGACTTTATTACCTCTTGTTTCAAGTTCTGCCTCAGTTAACATCACCAGTATTCCTCAATAGCCGCTATGAGGATTTGCAACGTATTATTTCCCAAGTTGCAAATGTAATTGCCCTTTCTGTACATAGAATGATCACTTCTATAGGTAGAATGATCTGTCAAGGAAATGACAATGCAAGATGGCTAATTTGAAAGTAAATGCCCATAATTTCAAAGGAAACATATATCTACAATTAACAGGAATCAAAGACAAGGAAGAATGTTACTTTAAAATAATATTAGATATAGGAAAATCATGCATTTACAGCAGTGCCCAATCCTTTGCATGCTTATAATGAAATATATACATCCTAAAATGCTGATTAAAAGATCCTGATTATATACCAAAGAGAAAATAAATATATCTTCAAAATTATTAAGTAGTAATCAACCTTGCTAACTGGATTTCAAATCACTCAGATCAACAAAATCCATTGAAAACTTGGCTGTTTTGGCCGCTTGAAATTAATAAACAGGTACTTAACCTCCTGTACAAGATTTACTTTTTCCTTCTGCAAGAGGTACAAAATAAAAATAAGTGAGTGTTGGAAGTGCCATACTTCTTTCAAAATAATTTGATAATATGGTAAATTCACACATAAAATTATTCTTTAGACAACACTGTGTACTTTCTGTAAAGAAGAATACCAGGTTTCTTGTCTTTATTCACTGCCTTTAATTTTATTGTCTTTTACTGAGAGCTTCAAAAAGTAATCTTTAAAAATGAAAACAGAAGACTGAAAATGTACAGTGTCGTATTTTCAGAATACCTCCCTGAAAATAGTTTCAATTGTTTAGTTCCTATTTAGATTAAATTTTGCAAAACTGGGATAAAGCGCTACTTCATGTTTCTTAATTTAAGATATTTCCAGTAGGATGGCACAAGTCTTCACTGGCAAATAAGCCCATTGCTATAACGACTATTAAATAGTGATGCATTAAGATGATATTCACAAGTGACAGGTCATCACAGTCTTGGGGAGAGAAAATATGAACATTGTGAAGAGTTGTTGCTTTGTTCCCTTCATGCATCATTTGACATTCCTAAAGTCTACCCTAGAGTATTTGCCTAAGCACCCAGGAGTTCCTCTCAAAACTAGAGAAGAGGCTCACGCAGACAACCAACCTGCAGAGTAACCTACACTTGAAACCATACAGCTGAGGCTGCTCCTTGGATAACACTGTATTCACCCATTGTATGCTGCCTGGCACAGGGGGACATGTCCATGCTGTCAGCTAGGCAGGTTTAGGATCATACTGTCCTTACAACCAGCTGCTCTATAGTGCTTTACAAAAATTGTAAGATCCATGTCTAAAAACACAGTTTACTACACGTTTTAAGTATCCAAACTAAATTGCTTCCCCTATCTGATGTCAAAGAAGTTCCTTTTATATGCACACAAACGCTGTTTTCAAATAACATCCTAGCAGCTGAATCAAAGTTCCTTTAAATTGACATTCCCTAAACAGAACAAAGACTATGCTGAGCAATAAATGTAAAATTTCTCTACAATCACAAATGAATCATAAAAATCTCTGTAATTCCAGGTATATATATAGACAATACAACATTCTTCTTTACAAACATTTAGTTACCATCAATTGGGTACCATCAATCTAAGTGCTGATCTTTAGTCCTGATTCTTAAAGAAGACTTACTAAATAACTTTAGAAGAAGCATCTGGGAGTTTATATTCATAACTTTATTTGATATACCAAATTATAGATATTGTTTTGATAATGCATGATAGTTTTTCCCATGACTGACTGCTGCTCTTCTGCTGACCCTTTGATTCCACCAGTGCAAACCCCCTCCCCTCTTTTTTTTTTTTTAATTCTCATAATCATTAAACAAATTTAGTTAAAATCAGAACAGTTGTTCTCAGGTTATACTTCGCTTAAAATAGTATTGCTTTTGTTTCATGTTCAGAAGTCTATGTGTTGAAAACAAACAAACAAACAAACAAACTTGTTGTTGTTGTTGTTTTTCTCCCCAATCCTGTTAGTTTGGTATAATCTCCCTACCAGACTTGCCTGGATAAATCATTGTGAAATAAAAATTTACAAGCATCCAGTTGGGTACACAGTATTTTTTTGTCGGATTTGAACCACTTTGTTTCCTAATATGCAAATCCAGTGTAGCTAACACCTACATAGACAGCTAAAAAGTGGGAAAAAATGACATTGACATGAGAAAGGGATTTATTTTTAGAATCTCTCCTCTAATGTTAGATCTGTTTTGGAAATACATTTTCTTGCACAGAACAGATACAGCACTCCCTATTCAGGTAAAAAACACTATTAGCATCAAAATAATAAATCAGAATGATGTCTGGAAATTCTGAGACTTCCAATGCTTCTGTACAGTAATTTTCATAGAACTGTTGCCTGTCTGAGACCCAAATAAAAGCTGGTTGAGATCTCTGGAATAAAAATAAAGCTAATTTCAAACTTCTGTGTCCTAGCTGTTGCTGTTAGTGTGCTTAACTTCTACAAATATGCAGGTTTATTTCTGTTACCTAGATTTATCAACATCAGCTATTTTGACACAAACCCATCAATTGGCTTCAGATTTATTTTGCAACTGGAATAACAACTGATGTCAAGCCCGAGTCCTTTGCTAGGAATGTGACAGATTTCTGATTTTTATGTAGTGCAACCTGGCTGCGCTTAATACTGTGCACAAAAAGATAGCCCTCATTTCAAATATAATTCTGCCTTTCATCTCTCAAGAAGCTATATTTTCCATGTGACTTAGTCAGGTTTTGTAATAAGAACTGAAATATTCTCAGTTCCTGTTGAGAAATTCAATAAGAAATCCTAGCAACTGCTTTTACCTCGATTGCTACCCATATGTTTTATAGTGCAGCGTTGCAATGCAATTAATAAGCAAGCAACTGCAAAAGCATTCTGAAAAAGTGAGGTAAATTTCAACAGAAGATACTTATGGTAGTTTAGATAAATCACCTGGGTCTGTTAAATAATGTGTTAAATAGCATGTTAAAAATATTCTTAAATTATCTAGTAATTTTACCTACACATTATCCTTCCACTCACTACTCTTTTTAGGTCCTGTTTGGAACTTTCTCCATCTGGGAACATACCTTCTTTTACATGTCTACAGTTATTGGTGTAGAGTAGAACTACATTTACTTTTATTTTTCTGTTGTTTTTACATGGGAGAAGCCACTTTTATTGGCATTGCAGACACTAGAGTCTGTATAGAATCTCAGCAGATCATAGAATGTTATATAAAACTGGTTTGCTAAATATTGAAGGTGTTCATGCTAATAAGACATATAAAGACAGATATGCCTCTAAGTAACAGTGTTACAAGACACAATTAGTTTAATGAGATGGAAGACTAATGTTGTGGATCTCCTGTGTGACATCTATTAAAGGAAATGTGCAGGTTGTTACCTCCCCCTCACTGGCACGTGAATAGGCTCTCTTTTAACCAGGCATTTATTTTCTAAAGCTTGGAGGAAAATTATGTCTCTTAGGCTCCACTGGTCTATAAGGCATAGCTGAACTCACCAATGCCTGGAAAAGCTAGTGGGTGAAGAAAGACAGGTTCAACATGACTAATACTTTCTCTAGTAGTAAGCTTGGAACACTCTACAGGCTGTGTTACAGTAAAGGTAAGACTGAAAGATCACCCTGGGTTCTTCCAGAATGACATACAATTCATTCAACCATTCTACTTTTCAAATGACTACCTAGTAAATCCTTCATTTGCAGTAGGAACTCATCACATTCACTTTCCTAGGATGTTTAAAAGCCTTCATAGTACAGTCAATTGCATAACCCTTTTGTACTGTGTGACTTTTTTCCTGGACCTGGATAATTGTCAACTCAAATTCTGAGGCACGGGATTACTTGCCTCAAGATTACAGCCTTGCCTCAATGGCTTCAGTCAGTATGGAGCTGAAGCTCACCTGCACATCACTTCTGACCCTGTGAAGGCCAGCAGTAGCAGTCTGGTTTTTCCCTTTAGCAGTTTAAAAAGGTTGACAATCAGAGCTGCCTGCTGACGATCTCTCCTCCAGGGGGATTAACACGTCTCACTTCACCCTGCAAACGGTTATATGTGTGCTCACAGACAGCTGAATAGAGGGGTCAGCAACATCTAAAGCAGCCCTCACACATCTGCTTGCAATCATCTGATCATACTGTTAATTGGTATGAGCTACATTATTTCCTCTGACACAGGCTTATGATAGGTCAGACCGGATGTGGCAAAGAGCAAAATCTAAAGAGAATAGCTAACACCTCTATTTTTTAAAGATGCTGTTTCTTTTACAAGTATCCATATTTATCCTTCTATACACAGTGAGTAAAGATTGCAGCATCCATCAGTTCTGAATGCTTAATGTTTTCTCCCCTCTCTTACAGAACACAGAGATAGTCAAGCATGGATGCCGAGTTCCCGGGCCATAAACAGCTGTGCAGCAATATACTGCCAACACTGTACTAGCTGGCCAAACACAAAACCATAGTAAAGCCTTATTTGGAGGTGATGGTATCAGCATATCTAAATTTCTACTCTGCCTTTCTAAGCTGCAAAGGAGAGAGCTTCAAATATGGGGTAATAAAACCAGGAAATATTTGGTCATCCATGGCAAACATCCACTGGAGAAAACTGCAGAATGAGGAAGTTGAACAGATAGAAGCAGAAACTGACTGAAGGAATAAAAACAGTAGCAACACTACTGCCTACATAGCCTATATATGCCCTGTGCATATTAATATATACACATACATACATACAAATACAGATATTTAGAAAACATCAGAACAGCCCCTTAAATCGATAGGACTGTGGAAGTGACAACAGCCGTAAGTCTTTTACAGTCTGACTTATGAAAATATACATATTACAATGCTTAGCTCATAGAATTAATAGTAATTGCAAGTAACACTTGCAAAGATGTTAAAGGATTTTCCAAATGCCAGCAAGCTGAGTCCCAATGTGCCTGACATGCAAACAGACACAGTCACACAGTAGATGGTGAAAATAAGATGTGGTGGTGAAAACTATTGTCCCCAACACCTAAAAATGTCTCTGACATAGCCTGGAAAATACTTTTGATCTCAGAATTTCAATTTTTGATATCCAACACTGATCCAAAGCACTCTGTAATCTGTACAAAGATTTCTATGTATTAAAGAAGCTGTTGGGTCAGTCTCTTAAAAATAAGAGCATGTTGTCATTATGATACCAGTATATTATCGGTGTAGGAGAGCAATGGTTGCCAAACATTGTGTTGCAAAAGCAATGATAAGCCAGTGTAACATGACAATTAAAATAAGCAGTGGAAAGTAATACTTACTAAGGAAAATTTCCATTTAGAACAACAGAAAAAAAATTTGAAGATGAAGAAAAATCATAAATAAAGGAAGCTTTTATAGTAAAGAGAATTTTAATTCAAAGGAAAAAAATCACTAGTTATAATAACATTCTAAGTTCAGTTCTCACCAGAAAATCAATCATAAAAAACACCCCAGCAATCACTGGGAAGGATAAAGAAGGTCATAACACAGTCCATAGTGCCAAACTAATATCTTTTAGTCTCAAGGAAGCTGTGAGAGCTTTACAAATACTTACGGTAAATAGCACACTCCCTTCCAATCACATAATATCTAAATGTCAGTGATGTCCCCGAGTCTAATCTCCATAAGTTTCCATAAACTAGTTTTGGCTGACTTTTTATTTTCTACATTTCTTGCTCCTATTAGGTGCTCTCTTTACATTCCTGTCTGAACTGCTCAGCAGTGGAAGAAGTGCAACCTAAGGACAGTACATGCTTCTTCTACAATCCTAATCCAAAGAATCTGCTGCTGAAGGAAAAAAGGCTTTATCCAAGTTGGTATCTGTGAAAAAACAATGAGTTCTCATGTTGATGTAGGTTTTTAAGAAATGCACATTTGTTCACTGTGAAATGGATAATAGCCAGGAAGCATATTTCATAAAATCAGATACAAACATGTAATTGGTAGTTCTCACAGTTGTGTGCTTGTTTAGGGCTGGTGGTCTAAAGGCTGATCATTCATCATCAGTCCTATCAGCTATCCAGCCCTTTACCCTATGGGCTAAACACGGATGACATCTGTAATATTTAAGACATCTGTGTTTAAAGAAGGCTTTGGCTTTCTCTCAACATACTTTTTCATCACACTTGACCCTGCAGTAAATCTGTAGCAGCAAATCTCATTTTGCAAACATAGAACACAGGATCACTGTAGACTCAGCCAGATGAGGAAACAAAGGTCAAGGAGATACATTTCTATTCAAATACACTTAGGTCCAGAATTAGCAGAAGCAACACAGAAAGTGCTTGGCTGAGTGCATCCATTTAAAAAGAATTTTTTTCCAAAGTTCATTCTAGTGCTAATATGTGTCTCTCAACTAATGCTGAATGTCAGTCGTTAGAGGGGGGAGAGAAACCTTTCAGGATGTCCCAGATGAACTACATTAGCACAGTTATGGTAGAACTGCAGAATTTTTTTGCAGCGAAGCCTTTGAAATTTATGAACCCTCAAACTGTTCATTACGAACAGCAGGAAATGGCAGGTACTATCTTTTATCTTAGATTTTAAGTTCTTCGGGAGAGGTATTGCCTTTTTGTGTGTGTCTTTGGCTGAAACTTGGCAGAGCAGAGGCCTTATCTGTGACCACCGGGTCAGTCAAGGGAGAATTTGCCCTTGGCTTCAATGGACAATGAATCAGACCTCTCAGTAATATAGAATAAGAATGCTCAGGGAGTAACACCTGAAGAGAGCATCTCATAGGTTCTACATGTTTATTGCAAGGATAAAAACGATTGAGAGTGTCTGTCTTTTCAAACTGGATCCCAGAAAGATGGAGAGGTCAACCAGCCAACCAGCAAAACATCTGTTCAGCACATGTGTATGTGAATTGTTGGAAGTGCAGGGCCATAATTTTTCCTTTTCAGGTAAAAAGGGAAACTCAATTTCTTCAGCAAATGAAATGGCATAACTAAGTCATATTTTTAAACTGAACTTTTCTAGGACAGTATAAATGCAAAGTAATACCATCCTGACTGTACATTTTGAAATCTTAAAGAGAGATAGCTCCTTTTCAAGAAAAAACAGGAATTCATTCTGCCAAGTAGTATCAGCAATGGGGTGGAAGGCAAGACACTGGTTTCACAACCTTCTTGGCTAATGGGGTAAATTTGATCTAGGCTAATGTAGTCTCTCTGTGTAATTCTTTTAGGAAGATAAGCTGGGCTGGTAAAGAGGAACACTTCCCAAGCTCTGTCCATTCTGAGGTGGTTCAGAGTTGTGGTGAAATCTGTGTGTTTCCAGCTCATCAGACTAACACATCAGAAGGCTTCTTTCTTCAGCATGCTCCTTACCAAGGACTGCAGACACCATAAATCCAGGTGTGACTTATGAATTAAAACAGGCCCCCTGCTAGCAGCTTATTCATACCCTCTGCAATGAAGAAAGCAGCAGGTGAGGTGACATGTGCTCAAATTGCCAAACCAATTTGAGAAGACCTATTTCCCTTCAAATCAACTACAAGAGGATAGAAGGCTAGATCCTTACCTTCCAGAATTGCTTTCCTTGGTCTGGAACTCTGTAATAGTGGCTGTCTCTGGTTTCAACCTTGGCAGCACCTGAAGTGGTGCCCACACAATTCAGCATGGTTCCCCATTTAAGAGGCTGGAGCTAACGAGCCATTTGGTATGTCTAGACGGCCTGGTCCCACCACCTCCGAACAGCATCAGCATAGGGATGTCCGCAGAGCAGGGCACTGCAGATTCCAGTCATGGTCTTACCCCATTTGCAAATGATCGGTTTGCAAGATAATAACAGTGTTAGAATAAATCAAACTCATTCCTGTTTGCGTTTCTTTTTTCCCCCTAGAAAGGAAGGAGCAGCTGAGGAGCTTGGGAAGAGCCTGGGAGAAGGCTCAGGGTGTGTTGATGTCGGAGCGCAGGGATGGAGTCGGGGCTGACGGAGGGGACGGTTAGTTGCACTTCGAACTGACCAGGACGGGTTGAGGGTGAAGGTCCACCCTCCAATCTCCCTATCTAGCAGAGGTCTGCCGTGTGGTTTTCGGACAGTTCTCACAATAGCCACTGTGTGGCAGGGGAGATCAAGACTATGATTTTCTGAGGCGGGCAGCCATCTTGTCCGCCTGCGGCGGGCGGGCGGCGTGTGCGCAGCCCCGGGAAGACATCGTTGGAGAAGTAGCAGCCGCTAGCCGAGCAACTGTGCCGTTAGCTGACAGTTAATTAGTTTTAAAGGTGCGAAGGAATGCAGGTGGAG
The DNA here is from genome assembly GCF_000699245.1 of Pterocles gutturalis. Classification (NCBI taxonomy): domain Eukaryota; kingdom Metazoa; phylum Chordata; class Aves; order Pterocliformes; family Pteroclidae; genus Pterocles; species Pterocles gutturalis. Next base: position 52,214 of record NW_010106204.1, on the reverse strand, counting down.
GCAGTTCGCTCCGTTAAACGGGCGGAGACAATAGCTGGCATGAGGACAGTGGGCCCCGGTGGCTGGTGGGGAGCTGCTAGGGTTGAGGGGCTTGGAGCCCGGCTGTGGGCCCTGGAGAGGCCGGTTCTGAGCAGCGGGAGCTGCCTGGACGTGGATGTGCAAGCCAGCCAGGCAAAAGAATCAGTCCGGAATTTAAAAATAATCGCCTCACCAGAAGACAATGAATAGAACTCCAGGGAGTTCCTGTTGGCACGATGGGGAAAATTGAATGGCTTTTCCCCTCTTCCAATCCAGGATTCCTTAAAAGAAACAGAAAACTTGTTGATCCATATTCACAGGAGAGTAGGGAGCCCTATTTTTAGCATATACTAGATACTCTGAAAAACATGCTTTCAAAACATCACAATTATTAACAAAGTCAGATTGAACTTAGTACAAGACCTGAAAATAAGACAGAAAGGTTAATGTGTGGTGTTCCTGCAAACTCGGGACAAAATTATAGCTTTAAAATTACGTTTTCATTTTAAATTTGATTTTCAAGGCAATAAATAACAAGAAGTGAAACCCTTTTGGTTTGGATTGACTAAAATGTTTTCAGTTCTACCCAAACCAAAATTATTTTCCATTTGTTTAGTTTGGCCACTGAACTGAAAAGCTAGTTTGTCATTATCCACACGTAACAGCAAAAAAAAGGACAAGCAGGGATTTAATTAGCTTCATCCACTTCAGTATTTAAGATCAATGATGAATGGAATTACTGACATAATATGTATGACCTGATTGTGAGTTTGAATAAAAAAATGCATTTTTTTCATGTTAATTTTGATTTAGATATTAAAAGCTTCAGAAGTGAGTCAGTGCCTCTTTGAAGTAATCATCACATACATAGAAAAGATGACACTGGCTCAGTGTGCTTGTAGACAAATAAACAGAGTTGGATAATACAAAATAAGAGACAAGTATGATTCTCTATGGTGCAGTGTGGGTAATAAGCTACAGTCTCAGCACATTTGCTCAAATATTGATGAACTAAAAGAAAAAAAGAAAAAAAAAAGCAAAAACCAAAACAAAACCATACAGACCGACATCTCTTAACTAAAGCCATTGTGTCAAAACACCCTTCAGGTGATACCAGACTCTGTTTAGAAAATGGTGTTGAACATAACCATGGGAACAAGTGATGTTGCAATCCAAGACTAGAAAAAAAGTAAAAGGACAAAAGCACTTATATGGATTTGCAAAAGTTTCAGGAAACATGATCCAAATTTTAAGCAAATGTTTTTGATAGAAACTCATGAAAATTAAAAATTTAAGGAACACAAATATAACTATTCACTTCTTATTTGCTCATTATGGGAGTTTTTAGGAATTCTCTAATGGATCTGTGCGTTATGCCTTGTTTGGAGACTTCTCTGCTACATTTAACAGCCAAAATGTTTGTCATCCATTTCTCATGGTACAGTCTTGCAGAACTATAATATTAGTCCTTAAAAGCAACATGCATATAGCCTGGCTTTTGTAAAACATGTAGAACGTATTTCCAGAATATGAATGTGGGCATTAGTCTCAAGGGGACTACTTTCTGAAAAATTTGATTAAGCTGGCCTGGTAGGATGACTACCTGCGTAACACTGTAAGTCCCTCACTTCTACAGGCAAGAACCTTGCACTGGTTACAGGTTAAACAGGTTTGCAACTAAGCAGGAAAGAAAAACTGTGAGAAACCTTACATGTTAGTCAACTGAAGTCACTATTGCTGCAAGAAATTATTATGACAAGACTGATCCTGCTTCCTTGGACAGCTGATCCTCTGGCTAAACTTCAAGAGAGAAGTTTGGGTATACATGGAATTAGGAACAAGAATCCATCTGTCACTGGCCAAAGGAGTCACAAACAGCCAAATGGAACAAACAAAAGATCCTAGAGTGAGAAACAAGCCGAAAGTTATTCCGATTTACTCAGTTCACAAAGACTGTTCATTCATGTGATCTTTTTACATGGTCCTATTAAATTGCAAGTCCTTTGAGATTGCTTTTCATTGTGCACTGCAAAGTGAAAAACAGAAAGGCACTTAATAACCAGTCATTGGTCTGTTCCAAACTTCTGCTCATTTATTCAGCTATATCCCAATTTTGATGCTGTAGAATTGGACACAGAATCTGTGAACTATTGTAAAATCTACTAGCGAAAAAAAAAAAGTGAAAAGAAATAACCGTTATTATGATTGTAAAGATGATCATGGAAATATGAATCAAGTGTGTCAACTTCCTAAGTCCATAGCCAGCCAAAACCAGTAACACTAGGAGGGTGAACTTGACCTCTGCATCTCAGTGGGTTGTTTACATTTTTTCCTGTAGGTTTCGAAGTCAGTATTCATTGCTGATCTCCACTGTTAGTTGTTCTAAGACATGGGTCTTTCAGGAGTTTGTATCCCAAGACAACCTGCTTCCTTTGATGAGCTACTTCTTCTGATTAGCTACCGAAGTTACTATTCAAAAGGCAGAATTGACAAAGCTTGATTATATTTGTGTTGTTGTTGATGACGTTGTTTCCTGGATCATATCTTTCAGCAGCACCAGTTGAAATGTTGCTTCAAGTTGGCACTTTGAGCAGGGGCTGTAGGATCAGGTCTACATACTGAGCAGTTTTTTCCTGCAGACTCATATAAACATGTTACTCAGTAGATAGGTTTCAGTCTGTTGGCATGTTAGGCCTTCCCACTGTTGTCTCATAGAAATATCTTCCAATTTAAGAATAATACAGGTTATATATGTTGCTGCCACATTTCCCATTGCATATCTGAGACACTGAGCTTATGGCTGATTAGAGCTATACTTAACTGGGTTGGTTGTAAAATTCGTACTTTGTTGTGAATTATAGAACAGTTGTCAGCAGCTGCAGGTGAAATTCTTAATCTTGATCATGGATAACACACTAACTAAGCAGGAAGCAATATAAGGGCTCATACACAGATAAAATATGAGCTATTTTCTCCTGAGAAATAGCAGCAGCTCTATCTAGGCTGAATGGAAGTAAAGTCAAAACATGTTATTAAAGCCCCTTTCATATCAGTCAGTCACAAAAGAAGCAAGCCAGCATCACTTGGGAAAGTGGGGCGTTTCCAGGTACCTTGCCTTCCCTAGCCATTCCAGTATTTTATCCAATTTACAACATTACAACATGACACCCGATTGGGATATAGTTTTCACTTATTGGTAGTTGAGGGAGAAACAGTTCATTCTGTCATATCTGGATATCCAAATGTCTCCACTATTACTTGTTAAAGCTTTGACTCAGGAACATAAAAGAAAAAAGCTTTTACTGCCCTTACAGACTCATGGCCAAAACCAGTAACAATGGCAGTTACACTGGGAATTGTTTCCCAAGAGGCTGGAACAGCCCCAAATGCAGCATTTCTTTGGCATATACCTTCAGGATCAGCATTTGCATTATGACCTCATCTGCCTGAGGGTGTTGCAAAATGTATTTTTAATAAGGCAATAAGGTTGATGAAAAGTTGTCAGGGTTCGTTTGGCTTTTTCGTTTGCCAAATGATCCAGGATGTGCTATCCTGAGGAATAGGTCATTGCATCCAACACCAAGGGTAGGCTGATGATTTCTGCTAGACGTAGCATTCTGTACTGCTCAGGGAGGGGGTGCCTGGAATTTTCTAGTCCCATTTTCTCCTGCCTAACATCTGTTCCGTCTGCAGAATCTGTCTTTGCCAGCTTCCCTGTATGTGAGAGCAGAACCTGGAAAATTCTGGCTCCAGGCTCTACTAGTGCCCCTTGGCATGCTTTTCTGATGGGTCGAGGTTTGCATTTCAAAGAGAATGGTTAACTTAGTCATAAACCTCCTGTGTTAGTATGTTGATCTGACCTTAATCCTTTCCCATGTTTACAGATCATGGGAGTACTTTACCAGGCAGACTCCAAGCCCTACAATGTGATTAGTCTTCATACCACTCTATATGTCCTACCTGAGCAGACTTCTGGGAGCATTTATTTTCAGACTGGAGTCTACAAGAACAAAGCACTGGGCATTGACCTGCACTAGCCTTGTCATTTTAAGAGTGTGTATGCTTTGCCTCCATTTGGGGCTGTGTAGATGCATCCGCAGTTACCACATACAGAGAAATAGTCTCACTGCAGTGATCTATTTCACTGCCTCGAGGAAAAGACACTGATGGTTCAAGTGGGGACTGGCTTCCTCACCAGTTAATCATGTGTTTTCTGGTAATGTCCAGCTTTGCTACTTCACAAAAGGAAGAAAGGGGAAAAAAAAGCCAAAAGGAACCTCAAAAACCTCAAGGACCTCTGTCACTTCTGCACCTCAGCTGTGTGCATCAAGGACTTCCAAGGAAAACGTTTCATACAGGTAGGTCCAAGTCTTCATCTGGGCCAGCAGGTTTTCAGAAACCTTCCAACACACAGTTTGGGACCTCGTGATCCTGCCACACTTGCATTGTGAAATGTAAACTACACTAATCAGAACTTCTAATGTGCCACATTACAAAAGCAGCAAACCCAGGGGCATTGAGGTAGAATTAAGATCTCATTTGCCTCTTAAGTACAAAGGATCGTGAGGTTAGCATCTGTGTTAAGGATACAAACACCAGCATGTACTTGTAAAATAAATGAAAAGTTAAAATTCTTGGAGAAATGGGCAAGAACCATCACTTCTTTTCCTAAATACAGGACTCAGTGTCCAAATATATAAAGAAAGGATTTTAGGAAGCCATTAAACACTCACTAGGCATGGGAAACCTTCCTCAAACAGACATACTGTTATGAATTACAGCATTTATCAGCCTACTGATGATACGGTTTACTGTAAGTCTGCTCTTTCAAAGCGAAACCATATGTTCAG